>NC_056456.1:10272590-10472590 GCF_018296145.1 Oncorhynchus tshawytscha
TGACATCCACAGCCACCTAAAAAGGCCCTGTCCTTCGGTTTCGAGCTGTAAGAGTCTCTAAAGTAGTTACTTACGAGTGGAGTCATTTGTCAGGAAATGGTCTGCTCTAATTTTGAGCTGAGTATCGACGTTAATACAATAACGAAGTGAGAGGCTCAGCAGCAAATTAATGTAATTGCTATCTTACTCCTGATTTGCACGACTGCTGTAGCCTAGATTGAACAGTAGTCCTGGACTACTTGAAAAATTGTGCTTATTATTACTATAAATAATATCAGTATTATTATCAAACCTTATAAAAGTTGGATGCATATAATAGGTCAAATGGGTATCCAACCATTGACCATAGGCCTACAAGAAAAGCTATAAGTTGTGCTTCTGAAGTGAAAGGATTGCTCCTGCGTAAACCATATTGCCTCCACATCTCCACAGCCTTGCCTCGGTGCTATACAATGTACTTCAAGCAGAGAATACTCGAACAGTTTCCCACGCTGTGTCCTATCTGGCCCATGATTCATTCTGACCACACGGTCAGAGCACTTAACCGAGAGACTACGGTTCCGGCCACCGCGGAGTCGCAACAACCTCCGCGGTTCACCTCGCGGCGAATCACGAAGTCAAAAACCGTTACAATCATTTTAAACACTCTCCTACCTTCATTCTCTGGGTAATTCCGTAAGCCTTCACATGGTGCGAATTCGTGGAAAAGAAAAGGTGAGAAAAGCAAAAGGGATGGATAGATCCAAAGGAAGAGTAGTGCCATTTTTCAGGCTGCGCTGCGCGCTCGCTGCATCCCTGTTCGTGTGGAGTTGGTGAGCGAGCCCTCGCGAATGAGTGGATGAGAGCGAGAGAAGGCAAAGAGGAGGAGACGGGAAGGAGGGTCCAGCGCAAGCCAAGCGCTGTCAATCTCGGGCGAGCCGGGTGGTGTGGAAACGCGAGACCTCGCGCTGTCGCGACACACACAAGCACACACATACACACCGACACACACGCTATTCTGAGGACACACGCGGGCCTGCGATCTCCATCACTGCACCTCTGAGGTTTGGAGAACGGTGAACATGGATACAGAAGGTTTTTATCCAAGGGTATCTGAAGATTCAGACTGAAAGTGAGTTGTGTCTGCTAATGGTTGTCCAGCGGTCATAGGCCTATTTAATTTAGTTGAATGGGCAGTTAAATATTGATGAGATAGTTGGGGGGCTCAATAATTGGCCTACCTGGAAACTGCCTGAGTCAGGCTCACCATTGTAGGTCTGCTCTACTTTCAAAGAATGACAGCAGCTACAGGCGACAGCTCTCAGAAGAACCCAGTTTCATGGATTCCGGATTCAAATCCAATGCTTGTATGGAGATGTATTCCGGTTGGAATGTGTGTATTGCGCTGTGATAAGATGTGTGTGTGTGTGTCTGACTGTCGGTATTTTTCTGGGGGTCTAAATGAATAAATCATGGTTTCTGCCTGTCATATTAAATGCGTGTGTGAAGAGTGGGGAAGGGGGAGAATGCGCGAGGTCAACCTCAATCTTCTGCTTTTTAACACACCAGACCGAAACAGCCGGCAGGGAATTCAGCACCACGGAGAGAGCACAAGCATTTTAACAGGACATATGTACCCCTCTCGCTTTGCTTCCCGTGTGTGTGTGTTCTTTCTGTTTCGGTAAACCTACTAAATTGATGTCAACCCCCCAGTTAATTCCTTATTAGAACCTCTATTCATTGTGTCCGCAACATCCAACAGATACGCCTCAATCACACCGACAGCATCATTGCATAACATCGTACGCAGCATCATCTCGATATGAGTGCAGCAAAAGTTCACTTTCACTTTTTGCTACCATTTCTGTCAAGCCGTCTATGCATAGAATATGATTCAACACGCCGTAGGTGTGATCGAGGCTATAGGCAACCAACTACACAAGAAGTACATTCATTTCCAATGGAACTGCAGCATTGCGTTGCAGAGGCAGTTGCAATGCGTTCTGTGTGGTCAAATTGTATGAGTGGACTTGACAGAAATAGTAGCAAAAGCTGACTGTTGAACTTTTGTGGCACACATATCCACCAACATTCACCTTCTGCTACCATTTCTGTCAAGCCGGTAGTCTACACATACAATTTGATCCATATTTTGATACATCCATTTTATGCACCACGCCGAACTCACTGCAACTGCCTCTGCAACGCAATGCTTCAAGGCAAACGTAGCGTTCCATTGGAAATTAATGTAGTGTACTTCTGGTGTAACGGATGTGAAACGGCTAGCTAGTTAGCGGTGGTGCGCGCTAAATAGCGTTTCCATCGGTGACGTCACTTGCTCTGAGACCTTGAAGTGGTGGTTTCAAGTTTTCATGACAATCAGTAATCGATTATGGCCGATTACACTGCACTCCACGAGGAGACTGCGTGGCAGGCTGACCACCTGTTACGTGAGCGCAGCAAGGAGCCAAGAAGGTAAGTTGCTAGCTAGCATTAAACTTATCTTATAAAAAACAATCAATCTTAACATAATCACGAGTTAACTACACATGGTTGATGATATTGCTAGTTTAACTAGCTTGTCCTGAGTTGCATATAATCAATGTGGTGCCTGTTAATTTATCATCAAATCACAGCCTACTTCGCCAAACTGGTGATGATTTAACAAAAGCACATTCGCGAAAAAAGTACAATCGTTGCACCAGTGTACCTAACCATGAACATCAATGCCTTTCTTAAAATCAATACACAAGTATATATTTTTAAACATGCATATTTAGTTATTTTAATGTTAGCAGGCAATATTAACTAGTGCAATTGTGTCACTTCTCTTGCTTTCCAGTGCAAACAGAGTCAGGGTACTGTCACGTTCTGACCTTAGTTCTGTTATTATATCTTTGTTTTAGTATGGTCAGGGCGTGAGTTGGGTGGGTTGTCTATGTTCGTTTTTCTATCATTTGGGATTTCTGTGTTCGGCCTAGTATGGTTCTCAATCAGAGGCAGCTGTCAATAGTTGTCCCTGATTGAGAGTCATACTTAGGTAGCCTGGTTTCACTTTTGAGTTGTGGGTGTTTGTCTTCCGTGTCAGTGTTTGTTACCACACGGGACTGTTTTGTTTATTCACGTTTGTTGTTTTGTTCCAGTGTTCTGTTGTGTTTGATTAAACATTATGGACACTTATCACGCGCATTGGTCCTCCGATCCTTCTCACTACTCCTCCTCAGAAGAGGAGGACGAAAACCCTTACAGGTCCGTGCAGCAGTTTGGGCCGCCTGGCTCGTTGCGAACTGTGTGAAGACCATTTCTTCCTAACAAAGACCGTAATTCATTTGCCAGAACTGTACATAATTATGACATAACATTGAAGGTTGTGCAATGTAACAGCAATATTTAGACTTAGGGTTGCCAGCTATTCGATAAAATACGGAACGGTTCCGTATTTCACTGAAAGAATAAATGTTTGGTTTTCAAAATGATAGTTTCCAGATTTGACCATATTAATGATGTTCTGTGTTTCTGTGTATTTCTGTGTGTTTATTATATTATAACTAACTTTGATTGAGCAGTCTGACTGAGCGGTGGTAGGCAGTAGCAGGCTCGTAAGCATTCATTCAAACAGCACTTTCCTGCATTTTTCAGCAGCTCTTTGCAATGCTTGAAGCACAGCACTGTTTATGACTTCAAGCCTATCAGAGATTAGGCTGGCAATACTATAGTGCCTATAAGAACATCCAATAGTCAAAGGTATATGAAATACAAATGGTATAGAGAGAAATAGTCCTCTAATTGCAATAATAACTACAACCTAAAACTTCTTAACTGGGAATATTGAAGACTCATGTTAAAAGGAACCATCAGACTTCATATGTTTTCATATGTTCTCATAAACTTAGACGTTAGCTTTTTTACTTGGCACATATTGCACTTTTACTTTCTTCTCCAACACTGTGTTTTTGCATTATTTAAACCAAATTGAACACGTTCCCTTATTCATTTGGAACTAAGTTGATTAAGTTAAAATAAAAGTGCGTTGTTGTAATTGTCATTATTACAAATATACATGTAAAAATCGTCCGATCAATCGGTATTGGCTTTTTTTGGTCCTCCAATAATTGGTATCAGTATTGCCGTTGAAAAATCATAATCGGTCGACCTCTAATCCAGATGATGCTGCATACTATTTTGCACAACGACGCTCTCGGTGTGTTCGAAGCGTTAGTGGAGCACCCCAAAATAGCATTGTGGACTGCTCCAAAGAAAATTAATAACTTTCGCCAGAACGCAAAGACATGAGGGGTACTGCTGAGGCGTACTGCTGCAATGCTTTCAATACTTTCAACTCATGCTTTGGTTTATGTGGTACAAACAGAAGTACATACACAGACTCCAACTAGCTAGCTCTTTTTTTTGTTGAATTTTACCCCCTTTTCTCCCCAATTTCATGGTATCCAATTGTTAGTAGTTACTATCATGTCTCATCGCTACAACTCCCGTACGGGCTCGGGAGAGACGAAGGTCGAAAGCCATGCGTCCTCCGAAACACAACCCGCACTGCTTCTTAACACAGCGCGCATCCAACCCGGAAGCCAGCCGCACCAATGTGTTGAAAGAAACACTGTGCATCTGGCGACCAGGATAGTGTTCACTGTGCCTGTGTTCTTTTGCCCATCTTAATCTTTTATTTTTATTGGCCAGTCTGAGATATGGCTTTTTCTTTGCAACTCTGCCTAGAAGGCCAGCATCCCGGAGTTGCCTCTTCAATGTTGACGTTGAGACTGGTGTTTTGCGGGAACTATTTGCAAGTTGAGGACTTGTGAGGCGTCTGTTTCCCAAAGTAGACACTCTAATGTACTTGTCCGCTTGCTCAGTTGTGCACCGGGGCCTCCCACTCCTCTTTCTATTCTGGTTAGAGCCAGTTTGCGCTGTTCTGTGAAGGGAGTAGTACACAGGGATGTACGAGATCTGCAGTTTCTTGGCAATTTCTCGCATGGAATAGCCTTCATTTCTCTGAACCAGAACAGACTGACAAGTTTCAGAAGAAAGTTATTTGTTTCTGGCCTTTTTGAGCCTGTAATCGAACCCACAAATGCTGATGCTCCAGATACTCAACTAGTCTAAAGAAGGCCAGTTTAATTGCTTCTTTAATCAGAACAACAGTTTTCAGCTGTGCTAACATAATTGCAAAAGGGTTTTCTAATGATCAATTAGCCTTTTAAAATGCTACTTAACACCCACCCGCTTAACCCGGAAGCCAGCTGCATCAAAGTGTCAGAGGAAACACCATTCAACTGACCACCGAAGTCGGCCCGCAGGCACCCGGTCCGCCACAAGGAGTCGCTAGAGTGCCATGATCCATGTAAAGCCCCCACGGCTAAACCCTCCCCTAACCAGGATGATGCTGGGCCAATTGTGCACCACCCTATGGAACTCCCAGTCACATCCGGTTGTTGCCTGGGATCGAACACGGGTCTGTAGTGACAACTCAAGCACCGCGATGCAGTGCCTTAGACCGCTGCGCCAATCGGGAGACCCCCTGAGTCTCTACCTTTATCCAATGTACAAAACACAATTTCAAATTTTGCTACATAAGACCGAATCGAGGCAGTCGGTCACATATGCATCAGGTGGACATCGGACATCACACCTACAGTGTCGTTGCGCAAAATGGAACGCAGCATAATCTGGATATCTGTGCAACAAAAGTTCAACATTCACCTTCTGCTACCATTTCTGTCAAGCTGTCTACGCACACAGTTTGAGGGATAGGTTTGATAAATCCAACGTATGCCCATAGCAGCGGGAAGTAGTTTTGAGGTTGGTGGTTGATTCCTATATTTCTCTGCAGCACCCTCAGCGCCCCTACTTCCCGCGGCTATGCATATGCACCACATAGAACTCATTGCAACTGCCTCTGCAATGCAGCAAGGCAAACGCAGCCTTCCATTGGAAATGAATGTACCTCTGGTGAACCAAAAGGCAATGTCGCTGTCAGTGTGATCGAGGTGTTAGGCCTATACCTAAACAGTGTTGCATCAACGTTGCTGCTAGTTGATTTCATTTGAACCAAGATTTTTTATGAATCATAGACTATTGAATGTTGTCCGGACATCTTTGCCCTGTGTTCCAGCTGCCTAATAGTGTTCTAGTTCACCGCAGACAGGTTTGGATGATTAACGCTGGGTCACGACCACAATTATATGTACCACGGATAGCATATCTTCAGCGCACTTCTGTCCGAAATGAGGCTCCTGAAAGACCCATAAAAACGTCAAACACACACTGATTTATGCCGTTTCCCCCTATATCTCAACCTTCGGTTTGTGCTGTGTGTGTGTGTACAGCGCACTGCTTCCAGAAATTTGTTACGGGTCCAATTATGATGACGATTTGTTCCGTGTGCCAGCTTTACTCAGATGACCTAATTTCCCGAGTTGAGTGCGGGGAGAGAAAAACAAGCAGTTGTTTTTTTTGTCTCTACTTTTTTCATTTTCTTTGCTTCTCTCCTTTTCCCTTCTGCCATGAATCTGCATTCAGTCGTCCATCTGGTGACAAAACAGTGCGCTGTCATGCATTCCAACGGTGACAACGTGATGTGCCTCTTAAACCCGGGTCACTAACCCCCCACCACACACACACCGGCGTAGGCCCTTGTGGAAGCAGACAAGCTTCTATAGGTAAACCCGTGCAAAGTGAAGGACTCAGTGGGCTTCATACAAATGGACACATGGACCCAAGTAAGCCACATGAGAGTTTTCTGTCATTCTTTCCCTCTCCCATCTTCTCTGTGTGCCTCTGTCTCTCTCTTTCGGATGTTTGATCTTCCCTGAGGCTTAGCGTTCATCTCCAGAAGGAAATAACTTGACACTCTCTTGCGTCCTCTTTCTCTCCATCCCTTTCTAAAAAAGCACGGAACCTTCTTTCACTTGTTCTCACTTGTTCTCTCCCTGTTCTATTCCTCTTTCATTCAAAGTGAACTGTGAACTCCTGTCTCTCAGCCTTCACCCTCTGTAGGTCAGTTTGCTTCCCAAATGAGCACCAAAAACGAACCCTGGTTGCTGGCGCTTTTAATAAGAGTGTTTGACAAAAAATGCAAAACAATTTGCCACTACAACCAGGGGTGATTGATTAAGGGAGATCACAACAAAATACAGGTAACTAGTGGAGCAGAGTTCCTAAAAGAGTTTCTTTCAACCTCATACACATAAATAGAGAAGAGGAGTAAGCTTGGGGGGACTGATAGGGGTGCAGAGGTGATGACAGGGTCATCTGCCTAGTCAAGCCCAGACCCCAAAACTCATTCTGGGGTCTCCCCCTCACTCCCTCCTTTTCTCTCCCTCTTTCAGACTCAGTCATGTGGTAATGTCTCTATTGTGGCAGGCTGAAGGCTAAATGGCTGACAGCTTGGAACTGGCATTAACCAGAAAGAAAGACTTCCAGCCCTAATCAGGCTAGTGAGCAGTGAGGGCCTTTAGGAAGAACTGCTGCCTAGGTCTGGGTAAGAAGGAACACCACTGGCTCTGACTAAAAAAGAAAAAGTGAGTGTTGGTCTCTCTCTCTGTGTGCTTAGCTTCGCTCTCTTTCTGTCTCACTCTTTCTCAAACACACACACTCACATATGCACACACGCTTTCTCTATCTCTCTAGAGACATATACACACACAGCTCTTTCTCGCATTCACTTTCTCTCTTTCACACACACACCCGCACACGCACACACAGGCAGACAGGGCGATTCGTCATGTCAGAGAAGCTCACAGTGCCGCCACACAAAAGGTGAGTGGGAGTGTGGGAAAGGCCAGTGCACAAAGCCAACCTTGCCCCCGCCTGCCTCCTCTTGGCTGGGGCAGACACAGCCCTCAGCCCCTCTAACCCCCATCCTCCTCCACGGCCCCCAATGCAGTACCCCAATCCCCAGCCCCTCAACCTCACGCCAGACTGTTATCCAGCCTCCTCCACAAAGACAGAGGATCAGTCCCAAATGGCACCCTATTCCCTATGTACTACACTACTTTTGACCAGGGCCCATAGGGAACAGGGTGCCATTTGGGATGCATGGAGACCACTGCTCTCCAACGGCTCTGGCAGACAGAGATAGAGAGAGTCCGCTCTAACCTCTTCATGCTGCTACTCGCGAAGAGAGAAAGTGAAGAGAGAATAGATCTTCTCCTCTTCGCCAGCTCAGCTCAGCTGTCCCTACAAAGACAGAAAGAAAAAGAAAGACAGTCTCTTCCTCTCCCGTCGTTCTCTCTCTCCGCCATCCTTCAAGTGCGTACCTGACTTCTTGTCCATACCTACGCTTCAGTTGTGCAGCTGGGAAGAGGAAGACTGGACACACAAACACATACACACACACACACTGGTCTAACTGCTGGGGAAAGGTTCACTTACATAACGAGTCATTGTTTAATATTTGATCAAAGCTGCCCTTCCTTTCCTGTATCATGTTCATGATCCTCGAGGAGTAAAGAAATAAAGAATGCACACCCTTAGAAGCAAGGCGGACACTGCAACAAGGTCTCACAGTCTCTCGTCAGAATTAGACGTTTCTTAAACGTTACATTTCAAAGTTGCTTGTCACTTTCTGACCTTAGTTCCTTTGTTTTGTTTTTGTTTAGTATGGTCAGGGCGTGAGTTGGGTGGGTTGTCTATGTTAGTTTTTCTATGTTTTCTATGTCTGTGTTTGGCCTGATATGGTTCTCAATCAGAGGCAGCTGTCTATCGTTGTCCCTGATTGAGAACCATATTTAGGTAGCCTGTTTTCCATCGTGTTCTGTGGGTGGTTATTCTCAGTCTTTGTCCGTCTGCACCAGATAGAACTGTTTCGGGTTGTCACTTTGTTGTTTTGTATTTTTGAAGTGTTCAGTTTCTTATTAAAAAGATGAACACTAACCACGCTGCGCTTTCGTGCTCTCCTTCTTCCCAAGACAGTCGTTACATTGTTCCAAACGTCACATTTCTAAGTGTTTAAGGTTAAGTTGAGGCATTAACTCCACATGTTTAAGATTAGGGTTAAATTGAGGCATTAACTCCACATGTTTAAGATTAGGGTTAAGTTGAGGCATTAACTCCACATGTTTAAGATTAGGGTAAAGTTGAGGCATTAACTCCACATGTTTAAGATTAGGGTTAAGTTGAGGCATTAACACCACATGTTTAAGATTAGGGTTAAATTGAGGCATTAACTCCACATGTTTAAGATTAGGGTTAAGTTGAGGCATTAACTCCACATTTTTAAGATTAGGGTTAAATTGAGGCATTAACTCCACATGTTTAAGATTAGGGTAAAGTTGAGGCATTAACTCCACATGTTTAAGATTAGGGTTAAGTTGAGGCATTAACACCACATGTTTAAGATTAGGGTTAAATTGAGGCATTAACTCCACATGTTTAAGATTAGGGTTAAGTTGAGGCATTAACTCCACATGTTTAAGATTAGGGTTAAGTTGAGGCATTAACTCCACATGTTTAAGATTAGGGTTAAGTTGAGGCATTAACTCCACATGTTTAAGATTAGGGTTAAGTTGAGGCATTAACTCCACATGTTTAAGATTAGGGTTAAGTTGAGGCATTAACTCCACATGTTTAAGATTAGGGTTAAGTTGAGGCATTAACTCCACATGTTTAAGATTAGGGTTAAGTTGAGGCATTAACTCCACATGTTTAAGATTAGGGTTAAGTTGAGGCATTAACTCCACATGTTTAAGATTAGGGTTACGTTGAGGCATTAACTCCACATGTTTAAGATTAGGGTTAAATTGAGGCATTAACTCCACATGTTTAAGATTAGGGTTAACTCCGGATGGTTAAGGTATCGGTTCAAGGTTTGGCTCAAAAATAACTTTCTATTGCTGGATTTGAACATGCAACCTTTGGCAACAGAGGCAGATGCCCATCTGCCATTCTCATCTACAACAAACTCCCGTCTACAACGCCCTAGCACAGTCCCAAGTGGTGCACATTTTCATTTTTGTGCCCTAGCACTACACAGCTGATTTAAATGATCAACTAATCATCAAGCTTTGATAATTGAATCAGCTGTGTAATGTTAGGGAAAAAAACAAAACGTGCACCACTTGGGGTCCCAAGGACCGAGTTTGGGAAACGCTGCCCTAGCAAAAACCGAAACCTACTTGAAGGGAACGGTGCTCACTGTTTCCACGTCATCTCCCAACATCCTTCGACATGGATGGACGTCTAATACAGACTTGTATCATGGGTGACATGACTGGGACAGACTGGCAGAGCTATCAGTGAATCAGACAGGTGGACAAATGAAACTGCCGTGAAGGAGCACTGCTGATGGACGCCATTTTGTGCCTGTAATCTCCCCCACACGGATCTGAGGGCCTGACTGACAGGCAGTTGGCAGTGCAAACTGTTGAGTCAGGGGAAACTGCACTCATATCCTGCTTGTTAAGAGCCCTATCGATGGAGGGATGTCCAGAGCGAGATAAAGATTCATTTGATTGTATGAGGGATGTCAATCAATCATTCTGCCTCTCACGCTCCACTGTACTCCTCTTTTCCAGTGATTCTTCCTCTCGTCTCCAATTAAACTGATATATCATCACAAAGAAGTTTCGAACAAGGGCAGAACATGTAAGATTAAATGGTTTAATATGTCACCAAACGTTCACAATCTCTCCCCTCATCCATTGTCTCCCTGGGCAGACCTAGAAGAGAGAGATATACATGTGTATCTAGCCACACACACACACACATGATTTGTCACCATCTCTCTCGGCACAGAGAGGCCTGCGCTAATGGACACACACTGTGTGTGCTAAACAAATTAGACCCATTACTGAGAGCGAGAGAGAGAGAGAGAGAGAGAGAGAGAGAGAGAGAGAGAGCAGAAGAGAGGAAAATGGTACAGAAGGAGAGAGAAAGGGATAGAGAGATATGAGAGAGAACAGGAGAGAGCAACAGAGAGAAGGAGATAAAGGAACACTAGATAGAGTGACAGATGGAGGGAGAAGAGTGACAGTTAATACAGACAGGGGAAGAGTGAGGGGACAGAGCGAGATAGAGATTTATGAGAGAGAGAGAGAGAGAGAGAGAGAGAGAGAGAGAGAAACAGGAGCAGAGATGGAGAGAGAAATATGTGAGAGGCACAGTAATGGTTATTGGGCACTCTGCAGTGTGTGTGTGTGTGTGTGTGTATCTGTGTCTGTGTTGGATAAGCTGGTCACTGGTTCCCGGAGGTGTGTTCTAGGACCATCACCAAGTCTAGATGTCTGAATAGTGAACACACTCTCATGGGGGGAGTAAATGCATTATCATTCATCACACATAACTCTCTCTCAATCACTCATGCACACAAACATGCTGGCGCACACACACACACACACACACACACACACACACACACACACACACACACACACACACACACACACACACACACACACACACACACGTAACACTACACTGACTATGAGCCAGACTCATCCATCTCCATGCATACATGTGTGTGTGAGATGTAATTAATTTAACCTGGCAGGGTTGGGAGGGTGATAGCCGTAGTGATTCTCTCTCACGTCTGATTGTTCCATAATCAGATTGACACACAGTCAGACAGAGGTGGGGGGGGTATTCCTCTCCGTTCTCCCCTTTCTCACCACCTTCACCTTTTTTCCTATCTCCATGCTACACTTCCTCTCCTCCTTGCCCCCCCCCCTCTCTCATACCGCCTCATCCTCCATCTTCCTGTCTCTTTCTGTCTGCTCCTCTCTTCTCCTCCCTCCCCCTCACTTATCCTCTTTCCTCCCCCCCCCCCCTTTCTCCCCCGTGGAGATATAAACACATCATTGTGTCTGAGCACTGATCACATTACCTGTATTAATGTACCCAATAACCACAGCACCTACTGTGTGTGTGTGTGTGTGTGTGTGTGTGTGTGTGTGTGTGTGTGTGTGTGTGTGTGTGTCTGCGTATGTTTGTGTGTACAGGCTTACCAGCTGCCTCAGGTCTCCAGTGATCTATACAGCTATCTCACTCACTGATTAATATTTCTATTTCAGAGAGCACACACACACTGGCGAGAAGGATCCTTTTATATCGGAAAACATCTGATAAAGCAGATGCGGTGGCAAGAGCTCTACATTAAAACACTTGAGTGGTAGCACTGGTGCTCCCAATTTAAACAAGTTATGATCACCGCGTGAAATATAGAAGCACCAGATTATATTTTGTGTATTGATTGAGGTACAGTCTATATTGGGCCTATATGTATTCTAGCTACTTATTAAGCACATGTTGTGCCCTAACACTGTAAATATGTGTATGCCAAATGTGTATGTAAAATGTATATGTAAAATGTATGTGTAAAATGTATATGTAAAATGTATGTAGAGTCGTGGCCAAAAGTTTTGAGAATGACACAAATATTCATTTTCACAAAGTCTGCTGCCTCAGTTTGTATGATGGCAATTTGCATATACTCCAGAATGTTATGAAGAGTGACCAGATGAATTGCAATTAATTGCAAAGTCCCTCTTTGCCATGCAAATAAACTGAATCACAAAAAGACATTTCCACTGCATTTCAGCCCTGCCACAAAAGGAACAGCTGATATTTTGGGTCCATGGCCAGGAAACTCCCCAGACCTTAATTCCATTGAGAACTTCTGGTCAATCCTCAAGAGGCGGGTGGACAAACTCCAGGCATTGATTATGCAAGAATGGGCTGCCATCAGTCAGGATGTGGCCCAGGAGTTTATTGACAGCATGCCAGGCCAGATTGCAGAGGTCTTGAAAAAGAAGGGTCAACACTGCAAATATTGACTCTTTGCATCAACTTCATGAAATTGCCTTTGACATTTATGAAATCTTTGTAATTATACTTCAGTATTCCATAGTAACATCTGATCAAAAAATATCTAAAGACACTGAAGCAAGCAAACTTTGTGGAAATTAATATTTGTGTCATTCTCAAAACTTTTGGCCACGACTGTATGTATATGTAGTAAAAAAGTTGTAATAAAGAGGGGTTAATAAAAACATTTAAAAAAATAAAAAATAAACAAATAAAATACATTAGTTTATCATAAAAGCTCAAATATCATTGAAATAAACAAAGTCATTTTTGGAATATTAGGTTTCTACATTGAGTAAAAGCACTATTTTCCTATTGAGATGCAGTACGTTGAACATTGTACCCGTCTCTTTGAAAACGTCAGGTTTGTGAGGATGACATGCAAGAGATCTGTCATTCATTCATTGCTATCATCCTTGAGCTCCTGAAGAAGCTACCTCTTTTCCTTTCTTTCTGTGCGACCAAATGTTTAGATATACTGGTAAAGTTACTAGAGGGGTATTATACCAAGCAAGCTACACTGAACAAAAATATAAACGCAACATGTAAAGTGTTGGTTCCATGTTTCATGAGCTGAAATAAAAGATCTCAGAAATGTTCCATACGCACAAAAAGCTTATTTTGCTCAATTTTTGTGCACAAATTTGGTAGTGAGCATTTTTCCTTTGCCAAGATAATTCATTCACCTGACAGGTGTGGCATATGAAGAAGCTGATTAGACAGCATGGTCATTACATAGGTGCATCTTGTGCTGGAGACAATAAAAGGCCACTCTAAAAGGTGCAGTTTTGTCTCTCAATGCAATGTCACAGATGTCTCAAGTTTTCAGGGAGCGTGCATGGAATGGAATGTTCATTTCTCTACCATAAACCACCTCCAACATCCTTTTAGAGAGTTTGGCAGTACGTCCAACCTGCCTCACAACCGCAGACCACGTGTACGGTGTGTGGGTGAGCAGTTTGCTGATGTCAACGTTGTGAACAGAGTGCCCCATGGTGGCGGTGGGGTTATGGTGTGGGCAGACCTCCCCATCTGGCATCTTCACCTGCGGGATCGTCTGGAGGGGGCATCTTTATTTTATTACTTATCGTCAATGCCGTCTTTGCTTTGCTTGTCAATGCACCTTTTTTTCTACTCCTATTTATATTTATTTTATTATAAGTCATGCAAAAGTGTTACATTGCGTGAAGTTTAAAATGCTAAATGTGTAATGTGATATATCTCAACACAAAAACACACAAAATAAGTGGATGATGACGCGATTATAGCAAGAGGGAGGGAATATGATTCCATTGGTCCTCATCCTCACGGTTCAGTCATTTCATTTAGGGTAAGTGGATTTAGCTGTGAGTTAGCCTGTGCCAGAGCAGGTTAGTTCTGAAGCATAACCATGTGAAGGAGGAGTGCTGAGATTGCTATAGCCCCCCAACCCCACCCCTTCTCCCCCACTGGAATGACGAACCGCCCTTGCTGTCTCTGCCTGGCCGGCTCCCTCCTCTCCACTGAGATTCTCTGCCTCTCTGCCTATGTCCCTATTACAGGGGCTGAGTCACTGGCTTACTAGGAGGCCTGCTCTTCCATGCCGTCCCTAGGAGGGGTGCGTCACGTTGTGCCAGGCTTTTTTTGTGCTATACTCGACTTGAGTGGGTTGAGTCACTGATGTGATCTTCCTGTCCAGCCTTGTGCCCCCTCGGGCGGTGGAGGATATCTTCATGGGCTATACTCAGCCTTGATTCAGGGTAGTAAGTTGGTAGTCTGTTGATATCCCTCTAGTGGGGAGGGGGCTGTGCTTTGGCAAAGTAGGTGGGGTTATGTCCTGCCTGGTTGGCCCTGTCCAAGGTATCGTTGGACGGGGCCACAGTGTCCCCCAACCCCCCCTGTCTCAGCCTCCAGTATCTATGCTGCAATAGTCTATGTACCAGGGGGCTAGGATCAGTCTGTTTTATCTGGTGTAATTCTCCTGTCTTATCTGGTGTCCTGTGTGAATTTAAGTATCCTCCCTCCCTCCCCTCCTGGAGGACCTGAGCCCTAGGACCATGCATCAGGACTACCTGGCATGATGACTCCATCTGGTTGCGCTGCTGACCAGTTTCAACTGTTCTGCCTGCGGCTACGGAACCCTGAGCTGTTAACCGGACGTGCCCCAGACCTACTGTTTTTTGATCTCTCTCTCTCTCTCTCTCTCTCTCTCTCTCTCTCTCTCTCTCTCTCTCTCTCTCTCTCTCTCTCTCTCTCTCTCTCTCTCTCTCTCTCTCTCTCTCTCTCCCTCTCTCTCAACCTCTCTCAACCTCTCTCAACCTCTCTCAACCTCTCTCAACCTCTCTCAACCTCTCTCAACCTCTCTCAACCTCTCTCAACCTCTCTCAACCCCTCTCAACCTCTCTCAACCTCTCTCAACCTCTCTCAACCTCTCTCAACCTCTCTCAACCTCTCTCAACCTCTGAACGCTCAGCTATGAAAAGCCAACTGACATTTACTCCTGAGGTGCTGACCCATTGCACTCTCTACAACCACTATAATTACTATTTGACCCTGCTGGTCATATATGAACATCTTGAAGAACAATCTGGCCTTAATGGCCATGTACTCTTAGAGTATAATCTCCACCCAGCACAGCCAGAAGAAGACTGGCCACCCCTCAGAGCCTGGTTCCTATCTAGGTTTCTTCCTAGGTTCCTGTCTTTCTAGGAAGTTTTTCCTAGCCACTGTGCATCTACATCGGCATTGCTTGCTGTTTGGGGTTTTAGGCTGGGTTTCTGTATAAACACTTTGTGACATTTGTTGAAGTAAAAAGGGCTTTATAAATACATTTGATTGATTGTTTGATTGACCTGCTTCTATCTGGTTGGGCGACAAGCAAGCCGTGAAACCATGATGCTAACAAATCTGTACTCGATTAATTCTCTAGGGCACTCAAAAACAACAGTACAAGAGATTTTTTCACAGTTGAACAGTGTTCTCAAAATAACTCCTTGTCTAACAGCAAAATATTTTGTTGCATATGCAACCAAATTATATGCACTTTAGAGCACAGATGGTGGCAGTGGTTCAGATTGGGCCCTGTGTACCTGTTTTTTCTATAGGGGATTGGGACACAGCATTTTCACTGTCAATTTTCACTGTCAATATGGGTTGTTAGTGAGCTGCAAGTCCACATTTGGTGGGTAGCTAGCTGCAAATTCACATTTGGTGTGGTAGCTAGCTGCAAGTTCATATTTGGTGTGGTAGCTAGCTGCAAGGCCACATTTGGTGTGGTAGCTAGCTGCAAGTTCACATTTGGTGGGTAGCTAGCTGCAAGTTCACATTTGGTGGGGTAGCTAGCTGCAAATTCACAGTTGGTGGGGTAGCTAGCTGCAAATCCACATTTGGTGGGTAGCTGCAAGTCCACATTTGGTGGGGTAGCTAGCTGCAAGTCCACATTTGGTGGGATAGCTAGCTGCAAGTCCACATTTGGTGGGGTAGCTAGCTGCAAGTCCATAATTTAGTGGGGTAGCTGCAAGTCCACATTTGGTGGGTAGCTGCAAGTCCACATTTGGTGGTGTAGCTGCAAGTCCACATTTCGTGGGTAGCTAGCTGCAAGTCCAAATTTGGTGGGGTAGCTAGCTGCAAGTCCACATTTGTTGGGGTAGCTAGCTGCAAGTCCACATTTGGTGGGGTAGGAATCCATACTTGCTCACAACTGAAAGTATTCTCTGATAAGCAATGAGTCATTCTTTATCCTTATGCTGCCAGCTGCTCAAAGCCAAGTCTCTTCTGTCTAGAGTGCTGGACCCTCAACACTGAGGATCAGCAGGCCAGGTCCATCCAGGGGCTTGCCTGAGGACACAGGGCCCAGAAGGAGGCTCCCTGCTGGGCCAAAGGGACACAGTGGCTGCCTGTGTTTCCAAACATGGGCCTCTCAATGCCCAGAGGTCAGGCCTTCATTATAATTTAGGCCAAACAGAGGGGCCCTTGCGCTTTCATAGGCACACACACATACACAAATTCAGAGTTAGAGTTTAAATTCGGACCCTATTTAACCCCACGGTGACGAGACTGAGAAAGGAAAGAAGGGAAGGAGTGATAGGGGAGGGGCATAATAAAAAAGAGAGGGAGTTAGAGAGACAGATGGGGGTAGTTAGCACTAAGGAGTGTGTTCATGATTAGAAGCAAGTGCGAGAGAGAGACAGAGAGAGTGTGAGAGAGAGAGAGAGAGAGAGAGAGAGAGAGAGAGAGAGAGAGAGAGAGAGAGAGAGAGAGAGAGAGAGAGAGAGACAGAGAAGGAGAGAGGGAGAGAGACTGACTAGATCCTAGATCTGTATTGTTGGTCAACGGGAGTTACACTGTGGAGTGTAGGATCAAAGAAAGAAAGTCAAAGTTAAACCAGAAGAGGGAGATATTAAGTGTAGATGCACAAAGCATTAAAAGGGTCCTAAGAGTAGGCATGTTCTTTGAGCTCAGCCACCATCCACTCACTGTCAGATGTGCGCCATCTAGCGGTAGTGCAGTGAAAGATCATAAACGGAGACCTGTGTGCTGTCGAGGACACTGACATGACTGAATTCACAACTATTGTGATATTTTGGGGAAAAAACTAAGAAGTAATTTGTTTGGATTCTGTACTATGTGTAAGTATCTAGATCTGAGTACTTTAAATGCATTTTTACAGTCCAAAAAACAGAAGAAAAAAACAGCAACATAACCTACAAGTGACCCTCTATGCCTCTGCTACCCCAACTCCTTTTAACAACTTGAAGATGAGGAGAGAGAGCCAGAGAGGGCAATTTGTGAGCTATTGAAAGGCTAGTGACCAGCGGCCACTGAGGCGGCAAAGACCCCTCTATCTAAAAAGATCGTTTCTGGATCAGCTGGCGGCATTAAGCTGAACTGAACCATGAAGAGCCGTGAAGCTGCGTGCTCTCCCGTAATTAAAGCGCTTATTGATTACCGCGCTTCAGCGTACCATGGACCAGGACCGCAGGACTCGAGGCAGGTCGTGACTGGCGGCAGCTGCTTTGTCAGCCTGATAGGATACTTCAATTGTAGCCTTTACTATCTGAATGGTATGCTAATAGCTTATAGGATTCGTTTCAGTCGATTATTGATGGTTTCCAAGTGGACGGTTGGTCCACATTCGCAGCATTGTGCGGGGGAACGTCAAATAGAGAGAAGAGGAGATGGACGGGTGTGAATTCCACTTCAAGTCCATCAATTCGAGAGATTGACATTTAAAAAGTAATCTCTTAAAATGAATGGCACTTGTGGATTCTTCAATTGGAACTTCATTCCATCTCCAGAATTGACTGCATTGAATTGGAATTGAGCCCAGCACAGATAGCTACTTCTGAAGAGGGCTAATTTGCCCTGACGACAGAATGTTCTTTGCCAAGATGTTACAAGAAAGTAGAAAGGCAATTTGATAGGCAGCCTTTGATTCAATCAGCCATAATCAATTCACTGAAAGAAAACATTTAAAATAAGTGTGTGTGTGTGTGTGTCTGTGTGCGTATGTATGTGCGCACGTGTGTATGTGTGTGCGTGTGTGTGTGTGTGTGTGTGTGTGAGAGAGAGACAGGGAGAGAGAGGGAAGCCGTCATATCTAGTATTTATGAACAGAGGGGACACTGTAGAAAGATGACAGCCGGCCAGAGGACAAAGAACAGAGTCTTCTCAGATCAATCCTTGAAAGGTCTGCCTATCGATCTGTGTAACATCTCCATTGTGACAAATCAAAACATCGCTCCAGACCTGAACAATTCTGATAGCACAAAATGACTTGGTTCCAGTGCTCTTTACAAAAAACACAAAGAAAGACTATCATCTCCATAGACTTCATATTGCCTTTTATGTCCTATCAAAGCACCTTTTCTCCTTGCCCACGCACTCACACACTCACGCACTCGCGCACACACAATCACACACACACAATCACACACAATCACACACACAATCACACAAACACACACACACACACACATCTGGCAGCCACCTGACAATATCTGAGCCGATGTTCTCTACTTCTCTATCTTCAGACATGCGAATGAACAAAAGACGACAGTGGTTCCCTCTAGCCTGATAGTAGGGAACAGGCTATAATCATGGCTGCCCAGTCCATCAAGTTGCTCCTGCTGCTTTATGGATGATAGGCAGCCAGAGCCCCTTGGCCACGGTCACTGTTTTACTGATTAGAGACAGACACACTGGATCTCAAGGAGCCATTAGCAATTCACCAGTCAGGCGTGTGTGTGTGTGTGTGTGTGTGTGTGTGTGTGTGTGTGTGTGTGTGTGTGTGTGTGTGTGTGTGTGTGTGTGGCGGATTGAGGTATAGGCGACATGGGCAGCCACCCAGGGCGACACAGGGCGCCCGCACCAAAAAATGTGGAATGGCGACGTTTGCACAAATCGTGTTTTCTATCGCTCATTTGCACGTCACATCAATGATATATCACCGTGTGGGACTGTGGGTCAATGAACCTTGACGGAGTCGGCGCCCTGATTCTAGTTTGTGAGCTAGGTAGGCTACTGCCTAGAAAGGTCTCCCACTCAGAAGTACGAGATGTGGAGGGGGACATGGGTAGGTTGACCTCAGGTCTCCCCATTGAGAGCCTGAGGTAGGGGGAGCAGGGGGGAATCTATCAAATAGCACACCTCTAACTTTGTACAGTACTAATGCAATTAGGGTGTCAGACTCATATATTGTATTTCAATCATTATTTCAGGGGCACTTCTGAAATATTTTGGAGCACCCTCTGGTACTGGCCAGGATGAGAAGCCATCCACCTCCTCGGCCACACAGGTGTCTTCACAAATGTTGTCTGAGCCTGAGGATGAGGATGAAGACCCATTTGCTTCCACTTCTCCCCAGCAGGATTCCTCAGGTGTGTTTGTGCTCACATGCACTTTGTACAGTACTAATGCAATTAGTCGAACAGTCACACTATGAAACGCTACCAAATCAACCACAATTCATTCATAATACTGTGAATAAATAGCTTCACAGACATATTGTTGCATTTTTCTCTGGTTTGTGCAAAATCGTTAAAAATAACATAAAAGCAATCTGCACAACACCAAGGTGAATTGGTTTAGTCTTGACTCTTTGTTGACAGTGTTGGGGGATGGATAATGTAGTATTGCCTCTTGGTTGACAGTGTTGGGGGGATGGGTAATGTAGTCTTGACTCTTGGTTGACAGTGTTGGGGGATGGGTAATGTAGTCTTGACTCTTGGTTGACAGTGTTGGGGGATGGGTAATGTAGTCTTGACTCTTGGTTGACAGTGTTGGGGGATGGGTAATGTAGTCTTGACTCTTGGTTGACAGTGTTGGGGGATGGGTAATGTAGTCTTGACTCTTGGTTGACAGTGTTGGGGGATGGGTAATGTAGTCTTGACTCTTGGTTGACAGTGTTGGGGGATGGGTAATGTAGTCTTGACTCTTGGTTGACAGTGTTGGGGGATGGGTAATGTAGTCTTGACTCTTGGTTGACAGTGTTGGGGGATGGGTAATGTAGTCTTGACTCTTGGTTGACAGTGTTGGGGGATGGGTAATGTATTGATGCTCGAGTGCCAAATCAACACAAATGGATGAGAAAAGGTCTAAGCCATCAGGTGCCCAGTGTAGGACAAAGAGGAAAGAAGAAGAGGAGAAACGCACCAAAGATAAAGGTACGTAGCTACGTCATCTCTTTACGAGTATAATATTATGCATGTAATGAAATAGGCTAGCATAACACTTATGTTTGTTAGCCTATGTTGCTATGTCGCTTGCTATGCTATTACACATAGGGCGGCAATATTCCGTTTTCTGTCCAACTAGCATGCATAACATTGGATAATAATGTCACACAGTTTCATCATGATAATGTCTGTAGCCTGCAGCAAAACGATTACAACCTAACTGGCACATTATTGATTTGGTTAGCTGTCATTGAGGTGACATCATAAAGGTTTTCTGTGATTGTATTGACTAGGTCCTGAGCTCACTCAGGGGAATTTCCAATGCTGTAGGCTAACTTAAAATACATCTCTATTCTGCTGATATTTTGCATCTTTTGTGATATATTGAGTCTTTTGGGGTGTCTTATGCCTATAATTAGCCAAGGAGGTTGTATGGTTCATTTGGTTCCTATTCTGACAGTTTGATAAATTGTGCCATAATGACATGTATATTCAATTGTGCAACAAATGGATTTAGGGTGTCAGACTCATATACTGTATTTCAATGATAGGGGGCACTTTTGAAATATTTTGGAGCACCCTCTGGCACTGGCCAGGATGAGGAGCCATCTACCTCAGCCACACAGGCCTCTTCAGAAATGATTTCGAAGCCTCAGGATGAGAAGCCATCCACCTCCTCAGCCACACAGGTGTCTTCACAAATGTTGTCTGAGCCTGAGGATGAGGATGAAGACCCATTTGCTTCCACTTCTCCCCAGCAGGATTCCTCAGGTGTGTTTGTGCTCACATGCACTTTGTACAGTACTAATGCAATTAGTCGATCAGTCACACTACGAAACGCTACCAAATCAACCACAATTCATGCATAATACTGTGAATAAATAGCTTCACAGACAAATTGTTGCATTTTTCTCTGGTTTGTGCAAAATCATTAAGAATAATATAAAACCAGTCTGCACAACACCAAGGTGAATTGGTTTAGTCTTGACTCTTGGTCAACAGTGTTGGGGGATGGGTAATGTATTGATGCTAATGTAATGTATTGAGTGCCAAATCAACACAAATGTTTCTTTGTTACTTCTTTTTGATATTTATGAGTCTTATTTTTGTATATTTGTGTGTGTGTGTGTGTGTGTGTGTGTGAGCTGTGGTGTGTTTAGCCTTGAGCCAGGCAGCAGGCTGGTGAATAATCGACAGATCTGTTGAATCTCAGAACAGACAGACAGTCTTCTCTCCATCTCACGCTGCATCTCTCACCCTGCCTGCCGAGCCACTAATCATACCTCCCTCTGTAACTGACGAAGGCCAGACAGACAGCAGATACGCAGAAACAGGGGAGTGAAGAAGGGATTCAGAGAAGGATAGAGATAGACTGATACGATGCAGATGGACAGAGAAAGAGGGAGAGGGAACATTTAGAGAGAGAACGAGATACTGTACATGGATAGTCAGTGTGTGGTCTGTTGATTAAGCTTAGAGCAAAATGTTCTTTAGAAATGAAAACTCCCAGACTAACATTTTGTAATTATTTTCCTTTTATATGACTGACCTTTTCACAAAACTGATAACACCAACCTATACAGTCTAGCTCCCCATATCTAGCTAAGATAATATCTACCTCTCTCTCCCTCCCTCCCTCCCTCACTCCCCTCCCATGACTATTTTTCCTCTCCCCCTTCTCTTTATTCTTTCTGTCCTCTTTATTCTCCCCCCCAACACACACACACACACACACTAGCTACAGTGTGAAGTAGGAGCATCACATTGCACCTCCACAGCCACTTACAATCTGTGGAATAGTCATTGGGCAGGAGGCAGCCAGTGCTTTGGTACTGTGTTATAATAGTTCACGCGCGGCTGCTCTACAGAAGTGTAATCACCTCTGCAGTGTTATTAAGCAGTTTTATTACACACATTCACACTGCCCACCCTCCTGCCGGCCTGTCTGTCTTAGTGTCTGTCCACTCAACCAGGAGTCATAGGTTTTCCTCTCTCACAGAGAGGCCAAATGAAAACATGCAATGAATGCTCAATGTGCCTCAGATAGTGCAGCACACTTGTCAATGTGAATTATTTCTCATATTTCCTCCCTTTCGAAAGGTTCAGGCCTCTTGGGATGATGGTGGTACAGTTCGTTGCCTCGCCTACCTTTGTGGAATGTAGCCTAGTTTTTATATACATTTCTCAGACCTTCTGATAAATGACTAGAATGTACATCTCCACATGGGCTTTCTTCCATATAGGCCTACTTACATTAACATGCAATCAAAATGCAAACAACACAGTTCAAATCATGTCATATGTTTTCCTTTCATCGCTGATGCTATGTGTCAGTGTGAATCCTTTCTCATATTTCCACCCTTTCAGGGATGTAACATTACAATTGTGTAGTTAATAGGCTTTGTGTTTGTAGATCGACTGAGTTGAATGAATCTACTGCAGCCAAGGTGATCATGGCTGGGGTCAATTTGGCTTGTTTTTGCAGTTCTCTAAATACAATTACATTTTTTTTTGTATAGAAATGTTTTAAAAGTTGAAGCTTATCGACGGCATTCAGACCTCACTAAAAATCGAACCCTGGTTACGACCCTGGCAACAGATGCCGAGGGTAGAAATATGGGTAGAAGTGTATTTAAGCTGAAGGAATACAATGAACGTTCATGTAACAGTCAAGTGGTTGATCTGAATACCATTTAACCCACACATCCCTGCTCACTTCAACAGCGGCCATGATAAATAAGTAGAATGTACACTACCGTTCAAAAGTTTGGGGTTACTTAGAAACGTCCTTGTTTTTTAAATAACATCAAATTGATCAGAAATATCTCAACGTCAACAGTGAAGAGGAAACTCCAGGATGCTGGCGTTCTAGTTCCTCTGTCCAGTGTCTGTGTTCTTTTGCCCAGCTTAATCTTTTCTTTTTATTGGCCAGTTTGAGATATGGCTTTTCTTTGCAACTCTGCCTAGAAGGCCAGCATCCCGGAGTCGCCTCTTCAATGTTGACGTTGAGACGGGTGTTTTGCGGGTACTATTTAATGAAGCTGCCAGTTGAGGACTTGTGAGGCGTTTGTTTCTTCAAGCTAGACACTCTAATGTACTTGTTCTCTTGCTCAGCTGTGCACCGGGGCCTCCCACTCCTCTTTCTATTCTGGTTAGAGCCAGTTTGCGCTGTTCTGTGAAGGGAGTTGTACACAGCGCTGTACAAGATCTTCATTTTCTTTGCAATTTCTCGCATGGAATAGCCTTCATTTCTCAGAACAAGATTAGACTGACGGGTTTCAGAAAGTACTTTGTTTCTAGCCATTTTGAGCCTGTAATCGAACCCACAAATGCTGATGCTGCAGATACTCAACTAGTCTAAAGAAGGACAGTTTTATTGCTTCTTTAATCAGGACAACAGTTTTCAGCTGTGCTAACATAATTGCAAAAGGGTTTTCTAATGATCAATTAGCCTTTTAAAATGATAAACTTGGATTAGCTAACACAACGTGCCATTGGAACACAGGGGTGATGGTTGCTGATAATGGGCCTCTGTACGCCTATGTAGATATCCCATAACAAATCTGCCATTTCCAGCTACAACAGACATTTACAACATTAACAATGTCTACACTGCATTTCTGATCAATATGTTATTTTAAAGGACAAAAAATGTGCTTTTCTTTCAAAAATAAAAGACATTTCTAAGTGACCCCCAAACCTTTGAATGGTAGTGTTCATGTAAATAACATGCTTGTCTGTGTTAAAGTTATATTTGTATCTATGACCTACTCTGATACCTCTTAAATGTTCTTTACATTTGTCATTTTTTTCTACGTTAAATCAGTAAAACTATAATATCATAACTTTTGTCCCCTGGTGGTCATGATGTATTTTAATTATTAACAACACAATAAACCACTATCACATCAGGTCAAATCACATTGTCCCATATGAATAACTTCGCATAAACATTAAATATAAATCCAAATAACGACTTTATCTCGTTTCATTACAGCCCTGTAATTGCTATATGTGTTCCAGAAAAAGGTTTTGTTTCATGATGTAAATATGTGCTTATTTCTGTACTGTGCAGTAAGTGCTTAAGAGCTTATATAGAACCTGGCCAATATTTTAGCATGAGTGGACTTTGGAGTGGACTTCAATTGTTTTAGTAAAAGACCGTGTTCACAAACCTCAAACCTGGTAAGGTACCCCATTGTCATACTCTGTATTTTGCTCCTCCCTTCCTGTAGGCAGAAACTTGAACAGGAAGTACCCGTGTTAAAACTATTCAACGCTGGGCTGACCAATCGGAATTCATGCTTCAAGATTGTTTTGATCACACGGAGTGGGATACAGTGGGGCAAAAAAGTATTTAGTCAGCCACCAATTGTGCAAGTTCTCCCACTTAAAAAGATGAGAGAGACCTGTAATTTGAGAGAGGCCTGTAGATTATGGTGGAAAATAAGTATTTGGTCAATAAAAGTTTATCTTAATACTTTGTTATATACCCTTTGTTGGCAATGACAGAGGTCAAACGTTTTCTGTAAGTCTTCACAAGGTTTTCACACACTGTTGCTGGTATTTTGGCCCATTCCTCCATGCAGATCTCCTCTAGAGCAGTGATGTTTTGGGGCTGTTGCTGGTCAACACGGACTTTCAACTCCCTCCAAAGATTTTCTATGGGGTTGAGATCTGGAGACTGGCTAGGCCACTCCAGGACCTTGAAATGCTTCTTACGAAGCCACTCCTTCGTTGCCCGGGCGGTGTGTTTCGGATCAAAGCCACGACCCAGCCACGTTTCATCTTCAATGCCCTTGCTGATGGAAGGAGGTTTTCACTCAAAATCTCACGATACATGGCCCCATTCATTCTTTCCTTTACACGGATCAGTCGTCCTGGTCCCTTTGCAGAAAAACAGCCCCAAAGCATGATGTTTCCACCCCCATGCTTCACAGTAGGTATGGTGTTCTTTGGATGCAACTCAGCATTTTTTGTCCTCCAAACACGACGAGTTGAGCTTTTACCAAAAAGTTATATTTTTGTTTCATCTGACCATATGACATTCTCCCAATCTTCTTCTGGATCATCCAGATGCTCTCTAGCAAACTTCAGATGGGCCTGGACATGTACTGGCTTAAGCAGGGGGACACGTCTGGCACTGCAGGATTTGAGTCCCTGGCGGTGTAGTGTGTTACTGATGGTAGGCTTTGTTACTTTGGTCCCAGCTCTCTGCAGGTCATTCACTAGGTCCCCCCGTGTGGTTATGGGATTTTTGCTCACCGTTTTTGTGATCATTTTGACTCCATGGGGTGAGATCTTGCGTGGAGCCCCAGATCGAGGGAGATTATCAGTGGTCTTGTATGTCTTCCATTTCCTAATAATTGCTCCCACAGTTGATTTCTTCAAACCAAGCTGCTTACCTATTGCAGATTCAGTCTTCCCAGCCTGGTGCAGGTCTGCAATTTTGTTTCTGGTGTCCTTTGACAGCTCTTTGGTCTTGGCCATAGTGGAGTTTGGAGTGTGACTGTTTGAAGTTGTGGACAGGTGTATTTTATACTGATAACAACTTCAAACAGGTTCCATTAATACAGGTAACGAGTGGAGGACAGAGGAGCCTCTTAACGAAGAAGTTACAGGTCTGTGAGAGCCAGAAATCTTGCTTGTTTGTAGATGACCAAATACTTATTTTCCACAATAATTTGCAAATAAATTCATAAAAAATCCTACAATGTGATTTTCTGGATTTTTTTCTTCTATTTTTGTCTGTCATAGGTGAAGTATACCTATGATGAAAATTACAGGCCTCTCTCATCTTTTTAAGTGGGAGAACTTGCACAATTGGTTGCTGACTAAATACTTTTTTGCCCCACTGTATGTTCCGGGTAGCCTCTGAGAATAACATTGATGTACACACGGACACAGTGACTGAGTTCATCAGGAAGTGTATAGGGGATGTTGTTTCCACTGTGACTATTAAAACCTACCCAAACCAGAAACCGTACATAGATGGCAGCATTCGTGCAAAACTGAAAGTGCAAACCACTGCATTTAACCATGGCAAAGTGACTTTGAATATGGTTGAATACAGTGTTGTTACTCACTCAAACAGGCAAAACGTCAGTACAGAGACAAAGTGGAGTCTCAATCCAACGGCTCAGACACATAACGTATGTAGCAGGGTCTACAGACAACCACGGATTACAAAGGGTAAACCAGCCACGTCGCGGGCACCGACATCTTGCTCCCGGACAAAGCTAGACACATTTGTCGCCCGCTTTGAGGATAACACAGTGCCACCGATGCGGCTCGCTCCCAAGGACTGTTGGCTCTTGTTCTCCGTGGCCGACTTGAGTAAGACATTTAACCTTGTTCACCCTCGCAAGGCTGCCAGCCCAGATAGCATCCCTAGCCGCGTCCTCAGAGCATGAGCAGACCAGCTGTCTGGAGTGTTTACGGACATATTCAATCTCTCCCTATCCCAGTCTGCTTTCCCCATTAGCTTAAAGATGTCCACCATTGTTCCTGTACCCAAGAGGGCAAAGGTAACTGAACTAAATTACTTCTGTCATCATGAAGTGCTTTAAAAGGCTAGTTAAGGATCATATCACGTCTACCTTACCTGACACTCTTGACCCACTTCAGTTTTGTTACCTCCCCAATAGATCCACAGACGATGCAATCGCCATCGCACTGCACACTGCACTATCCTATCTGAACAAGAGGAATACCTACGTGCTGTTCATTGACTACAGCTCAGAATTCAACACCATAGTATCCCTCCAAGCTGATCATTAAGCTCGGGGCCCTGGGTCTGAACCCCGCCCTGTGCAACTGAGTCCTGATGGGGCTGCCCCCAGGTGGTGAAGGTAGGAAACAACACCTTGCTGATACAGTTTTACATTTGAAACAAGATGGACCCCATCTTGAGACCCCCTCCACTTTCCCTCTCTCGGAGCAATAGAAATATACTTCTAAGTCTAATCCTAGAATGCACAGTCTGGTTGTGACTATGGTTGAAACACAGAGGTCACTAGATGGCCATGCTAGACTGGACAATATTGTCAACATGGTCAGATTTGATGAGTAGGTACTAGGTAGAGCTTGTTTATAGGTCAGGTTTGGGGTTAATAGCATTTGTGTAACATTTGTGTCTATCCATCAAATCAAATCAAATTCATTTATATAGCCCTTTGTACATCAGCTGATATCTCAAAGTGCTGTACAGAAACCCAGCCTAAAACCCCAAACAGCAAGCAATGCAGGTGTAGAAGCAAGGTGGCTAGGAAAAACTCCCTAGAAAGGCCAAAACCTAGGAAGAAACCTAGAGAGGAACCAGGATATGAGGGGTGGCCAGTCCTCTTCTGGCTGTGCCAGGTGGAGATTATAACAGAACATGGCCAAGATGTTCAAATGTTCATAAATGACCAGCATGGTCCAATAATAATAATCACAGGCAGAACAGTTGAAACTGGAGCAGCAGCACGGCCAGGTGGACTGGGGACAGCAAGGAGTCATCATGTCAGGTAGTCCTGAGGCATGCTCCTAGGGCTCAGGTCCTCCGAGAGAGAGAAAAAAAGAGAGAAAGAGAGAATTAGAGAGAGCACACTTACATTCACACAGGACACCGAATAGGACAGGAGAAGTACTCCAGATATAACAAACTGACCCTAGCCCCCCGAAACAAAAACTACTGCAGCATAAATACTGGAGGCTGAGACAGGAGGGGTCAGGAGACACTGTGGCCCCGTCCGAGGACACCCCCGGACAGGGCCAAACAGGAAGGATATAACCCCACCCACTTTGCCAAAGCACAGCCCCCACACCACTAGAGGGATATCTTCAACCACCAACTTACCATCCTGAGACAAGGCTGAGTATAGCCCACAAAGATCTCCGCCACGGCACAACCCAAGGGGGGGGCGCCAACCCAGACAGGATGATCACATCAGTGACTCAACCAACTCAGGTGATGCACCCCTCCCAGGGACGGTATGAGAGAGCCCCAGTAAGCCAGTGACTCAGCCCCTGTAATAGGGTTAGAGGCACAGAATCACAGTGGAAAGAGGGGAACCGGCCAGGCAGAGACAGCAAGGGCGGTTCGTTGCTCCAGCGCCTTTCCGTTCACCTTCCCACTCCTGGGGCAGACTACACTCAATCATATGACCCACTGAAGAGATGAGTCTTCAGTAAAGATTTAAAGGTTGAGACCGAGTTTGCGTCTCTGACATGGGTAGGCAGACCGTTCCATAAAAATGGAGCTCTATAGGAGAAAGCCCTGCCTCCAGCTGTTTGCTTGGAAATTCTAGGGACAATTAGGAGGCCTGCGTCTTGTGACCGTAGCGTACGTGTAGGTATGTACGGCAGGACCAAATCAGAGAGATAGGTAGGAGCAAACCCATGTAATGCTTTGTAGATTAGCAGTAAAACCTTGAAATCAGCCCTTGCTTTGACAGGAAGCCAGTGTAGGGAGGCTAGCACTGGAGTAATATGATCAAATGTTTTGGTTCTAGTCAGGATTCTAGCAGCCGTATTTAGCACTAACTGAAGTTTATTTAGTGCTTTATCCGGGTAGCCGGAAAGTAGAGCATTGCAGTAGTCTAACCTAGAAGTGACAAAAGCATGGATTAATTCTGCATCAATTTTGGACAGAAAGTTTCTGATTTTTGCAATGTTACGTAGATGGAAAAAAGCTGTCCTTGAAATGGACTTGATATGTTCTTCAAAAGAGAGATCAGGGTCCAGAGTAACGCCGAGGTCCTTCACAGTTTTATTTGAGACGAGTACAACCATTAAGATTAATTGTCAGATTCAACAGAAGATCTCTTTGTTTCTTGGGACCTAGAACAAGCATCTCTGTTTTGTCCGAGTTTAAAAGTAGAAAGTTTGCAGCCATCCACTTCCTTATGTCTGAAACACATGCTTCTAGCGAGGGCAATTTTGGGGCTTCACCATGTTTCATTGAAATGTACAGCTGTGTGTCATCCGCATAGCAGTGAAAGTTAACATTATGTTTTCGAATGACATCCCCAAGAGGTAAAATATATAGTGAAAACAATAGTGGTTTTAAAACGGAACCTTGAGGAACACCGAAATTTACAGTTGATTTGTCAGAGGACAAACCATTCACAGAGATTTTGTATACATTGTTTGTCTTCAGGAAGGCAGTGAGTTGCTGCGCAACAGCCTTTTCAAAAATGTTTGAGAGGAATGGAAGATTCGATATAGGCCAATAGTTTTTTAAATATTTTCTGGGTCAAGGTTTGGCTTTTTCAAGAGAGACTTTATTACTGCCACTTTTAGTGAGTTTGGTACACATCTGGTGGATAGAGAGCCGTTTATTATGTTCAACATAGGAGGGCCAAGCACAGGAAGCAGCTCTTTCAGTAGTTTAGTTGGAATAGGGTCCAGTATGCAGCTTGAAGGTTTAGAGGCCATGATTATTTTCATCATTGTGTCAAGAGATATAGTACTAAAACACTTGAACGTCTCTCTTGATCCATCTGTCCTTTCTAGCATGGCCTGATGTGACGATCATGGAACTTATGGGTCATGTAGGTCATCAGTTGTGGAACAAAGTGACTAATATCCACAGCTAGAGGTCAACAGAAAATGTCACCTTTAACATCAACATCAATATCTCTGTTTGTCTGTTGCCAGTTCATTTTGTTCGACAGTGATTTCCCCCTTGCTCCTGTCTGTTTCTAGTTCCTGTTATCTAGTTTTCCTGATTTTGACCATTCTGCCTGTCCTGACCCCGAGACTGCCTGCCATTCTGTGCCTTATGGACGCTGATCTGGATTACTGACCTCTGCCTGTCCTGACCCCGAGACTGCCTGCCATTCTGTACCTTATGGACGCTGATCTGGATTACTGACCTCTGCCTGTCTTGGAAAATTCCAGAAAATAATGTCATGGCTTTAGAAGCTTCTGATAGGCTAATTGACATCATTTGAGTCAATTGGAGGTTTACCTGTGGATGTAGTTTAAGGCCTACCTTCAAACTCAGTGCCTCTTTGCTTGACATCATGGGAAAATCAAAAGAAATCAGCCAAGACCTCAGAAAAACATTGTAGACCTCCACAAGTCTGGTTGATCCTTGGGAGCAATTTCCAAATGCCTGAAGGTACCACATTCAACTGTACAAACAAGAGTACGCAAGTATAAACACCATGGGACCACGCAGCTGTCATACCGCCTTGGAAAGAGATGCGTTCTGTCTCCTTGAGATGAACGTACCTTGGTGCGAAAAGTGCAAATCAATCCCAGAACAACAGCAAAGGACCTTGTGAAGATGCTGGAGGAAACAGGTACAAACGTATCTATATCCACAGTAAAATGAGTCCTATATCGACATAACCTGAAATGCCACTCAGCAAGGAAGAAGCCACTGCTCCAAAACTGGTATAAAAAAGCCAGACTACGGTTTGCAATTGCACATGGGGACAAAGATCGTACTTTTTGAAGAAATGTCCTTTAGTCTGATGAAACAAAAAATAGAACTGTTTGGCCCTAATGACCATGTTTAGAGGAAAAAGGGGAGGCTTGCAAGCCGAAGAACACCATCCCAACCGTGAAGCACGGGGGTGGCAGCATCATGTTGTGCTTTGCTGCACGAGGGACTGGTGCACTTCACAAAATAGATGGCGTCATGAGAAAGGAAAGTTATGTGGATATATGAAGCAACATCTCAAGACATCAGGAAGTTAAAGCTTGGTCGCAAATGGATCCTCCAAATGGACAATGACCCCAAGCATACTTCCAAAGTTGTGGCAAAATGGCTTAAGGACAACAAAGTCAATGTATTGGAGTGGCCATCACAAAGCCCTGACCTCAATCCTATAGAACATTTGTGGGAAGAACTGAAAAAGCATGTGTGAGCAAGGAGGCCTACAAACCTGACTCAGTTACACCAGCTCTGTCAGGAGGAATGGGCCAAAATTCACCCAACCTATTGTGGGAAGCTTGTGGAAGGCTACCTGAAACTTTTGACCCAAGTTAAACCATTTAAAGGCAATGCTACCAAATACTAATTGAGTGTATGTAAACTTCTGACCCACTGGGATTGTGATGAAAGAAATAAAAGCTAAAATAAATCATTCTCTCTACTATTATTCTGACATTTCACATTCTTAAAATAAAGTGGTGATCCTAACTGACCTAAGACTTACTAGGATTAAATGTCAGGAATTGTGAAAAATGTAGTTTAAATGTATTTGGCTAAGGTGTATGTAAACTTCCGACTTCAACTGTAGATATACACATAAACATACATATAAATACATACATATCTTAGGTAACAATCCTTTGCACAAACTGTTGACATGACTACGCATAATTAATTGTTAATGATGGAAATTAAAGATACGCAAGATATTTGAATATATACAGTATATATTTTTGAATAGCAATATTATAGCTATTAAAAAATAAATATAATGTATGCATTCAAATATGACTAGGATTTGCAAACGTTTCCTTTGTCACTCACTTAACGCCACACTTTTCCAAACACCAAAAACACACGCCAGACCTTCCATCTCGATACATCCACACACACCCACATACCGCGCCTTCTGTCTGCTGTGTTTTTATCTCCACCACGTTGAGTTAGTCGTTTGTGTTCCAATCAGTCATATTTGAAGATGTGTTATTTTGCCATTGATCCTTTCTTCTAATGCTGTCTTGTCCATTTATAAAAATACTATAAATGGAATTATTATTATTAATATTATTTTTTTATTTTTTTTTACAACATTCCCTATCTTGAAAGGTACAGTGTAGTTGTACTTTATTTCTTTAACAATAATTGTATTTATTGCTTTTCTATCATTATTTTTGTATTATTATTATTATTATTATCCCTACCATGGATAATGTTGGGTGTTCCATTATTTGCCTCCTCTATGAGAACTTTGTATTGTTTAGAATAGCCATGGAGTTGTCTTTGTGTCTCGGGAACATTTGGCTGTCAATATACAGTTTATCGACTACGAGAGCTACACGCTTTCCTTTCAATCTATTCTGCTTGAAGATTGGATACAGAACTTTGCGCTGTTCTGCAATCTCCGTCGGGAACTGATCATTCATGCCTATTTTCGTGCCAGGCCTATTTTTTTTGCCCAGACTTTTAACCATTACTTATTCTTAAAGAAAGCAAATTTGGCAACGATTGGACGTTCCTATCTCTGCAGCCATGTTGATAGGGTGAGCACAGTGTGTAGGAGAGACTGGAACTCTTGTCGTCCGTTATCACAGCCCATGTGTGATCAAAAATACACACTGCACGTTGCCAACACACAAACACAGGCCTCTGTTCTAAGCCCGGGGGTTGCTCTGCAGCTGAGAGACAAAGAGAGTATAGCCTTAGTGCTAGTCTATGTTAATGTGCCACCAGCTTATATTAGCTAAGTCATATTTAACATACTGTATATGTGCAGAACTCAATTGCAATGCAATTCTCCATGGCTATATTGCATCAAATAACAGACTTTGTGACTGTATCTCCCTGTCTGTTCTATTTCTGTCTGTCTGGGGATTCCTATGGTGGGAGAGGCATGGGGACTCTCTGACCATCACTTCCCCTCTCTCTCTGTCATCCTTCCCTACATCACATTTTTGTGTGCAAATGAATGGGTAAGCATGGAGATAGTCATTTCCAAACTAGTTCTCTTTAATCCATGTTCTGGGCTGAGATAGGCCTATCTACAGATAACTGAATGTAATAAAGGTTTGATGAAAGGTTGCACATGAAAGTCAGAAAAGGACAGAGAAGTAAATAACACAACCAGGTTTGGGGTTAATTCCACAAATGCAATTCTAGTTCAATTCCCCCTCATTGTAAATTCCATTTAATTCAATTCAATTCCTGGTCAGTCTCTGATGAATCAGTGATGATTACATTCCTCCCAATTACAATGTTAGGTGCATTCCAAGAATTCAATTCCCAATTCAATTCCCAAACAATTCCACAAATTCCAATTCCGTCAGCCAATCAGGCTGATCATGTCACTGTTAGCTATACTGGCAATATTCAAATCCATGTAAAAATGACTTAAAACAAGTCACGCAGTCCATTGTTTTTATACTAGGTGGAATTTTAAATGGAATTGACCCCAACCCTGGACCCAACTAGACAGGCATCAATTAAAAATGAATCATCATCATAATATTATAATATACGCAATTTAGCAGATTAATTTAGCAGATCCAAAGCGAAGTCATGAGAGCATATAATTTTACGTACGAGTGGTCCCAGGAATCAAACCCCCTATCCTGGCATTGCAAGCCCTATCATGAGCTACCAACTGAGCTGCAGGTCAACATACTTTCCATGACACAGCATTAGATATGATACATCATCATCAGTCACTAAAGGGTTTTCTAGAGCTCTGACTGTAGAGCGGGTTAGAGGTCAGGTCAGATGGATGCTACACACTAAACATTGATACAGAGTCTCCTAGACTGAAGTAGGTGAGAGGTTCACACAGCCAAAGAAACGTTGGACATGATCAGTCATTGACACAGGCTTTGCGAGACAGCATCCGACATCACGTATTACAGTATGTCTTTTTTGGGGGGTACACTGTATTTACAAAGATAACACATCTAAACTAAACCCAGCATGACATTCCCAGGTAAGAGATAGGTCAAGCTCTAACAACTTGGCAACGATCAAACTCTGGATTGTGAATGGGGATTTAGAGAATGCATGAAAAAAGCAGAACTTCTGTTGTTATAGTTTCTCTTTTCCTTTATAATTCATAAACGTAAGACGTTCGCAAATAGCTTAAACTACATCTTCATTCAGATAAACGGATCTGAATGACCAAACTGCTGGTAAAGTCTAGGCCTACTTCTGCTTTTCATGAAGGGGGAATCACAATGGAGAACTAGAGAATAATGGCGTTTTCAAACATGAATTCAAGACATTTGGTAATATGTCTTTCACCATTTCAGGGTGCACTTTATCTGAACGTTTCTACTATTCAACGACCACAACAACACCAAAAAAACACCTTGCCCAATGCAGTCTGAAGACAGGCCGTGCCCTGAAAGGCATGACTACCCAACCCATGGGTCCATACATGACTCAATACCCACACCATCTACCTGTTTCCTGTCACACCAAACTCCTATGTAACACAGACACAGAGCTGTCTCTAAGGAAATCAATGGGACGGATGCATCTCAATAGCAACAGGCGATACGTTTCTGCATATATTATGAGTTACCTTTTTATCAAAAAAGGCATCTTTTCGCTCAATTCCTATCTTTGCCAAAAGTGCAATCTGAAGTACAGGAGAGGGCAGTCATCATCGATATTCCCTGTTGTGGTTAACCTTTCTGCCTGATAAGATGCTGGTGGTGGTAAGAAGCTTCCCCTAGTCCAGGGATGAGCAACTAGCCGCCCGCCGACCATTTGAAAGCCCTCGGATCATTGGAATTGTTTATTTTTTACTCAGTCGGGGTATCAACTTACCGTTGAGAGTTAGAATAGTAGAATACACAAGGTGCAATTCCTTAATATGGTTAGTGTATCAGCTGTTTTATCTTGTTATGTCAGTCACTGGCAGTCTATCTAAACTTGTTATTATGGTCAAATTACTGACCTGGCTTAGAAAACAAATATCTTGTTAGTCAGTCTCACTTAGATATCAAATTAAAAACTGCAAACATTTCTCTGCAGCCTATAGCAAGATGTGTAGAATTGCAGCAAACTTGTTTTAAAACTGCAAACATTTCTCTCCAGCCTATGGCAAGATGTGTAGAATTGCAGCAAACTTGTTTTAAAACTGCAAACATTTCTCTGCAGCCTATAGCAAGATGTGTAGAATTGCAGCAAACTTGTTTTAAAACTGCAAACATTTCTCTCCAGCCTATAGCAAGATGTGTAGAATTGCAGCAAACTTGTTTTAAAACTGCAAACATTTCTCTCCAGCCTATAGCAAGATGTGTAGAATTGCAGCAAACTTGTTTTAAAACTGCAAACATTTCTCTCCAGCCTATGGCAAAATGTGTAGAATTGCAGGAAATTAAGTTAAGATATATATATATTTTTTTACCTCAGCTGTCAAGAGGAGGGACACTAAAACATTTTGCTCGCAATGTAGGGGGGCCCGTCATGATGACTTCAGATTTTTTGTGTCCCCCACCCCTGTCAAATCTGCCCTTCCCTGCCCTAGGCCAACCATACCAAACGTCCCCAAAGGATTGGTGTGGTCTGGGGCTGGTGCACTTGGTTTCAGGGAACGGAAAAGCCCAAACACATCTGTTGACTTCCCCACTTGTGGACCCGTCCCCTCACGGTGGCACACATACACACGTACCACATATTGCCTTGAGGCATACAGAAACATGTGCAGTTTTATAGCTAATGTCATACTATTCTACACATATTGTCATGAGGCATACAGAAACATGTGCAGTTTTATAGCTAATGTCATACTATTCTACACATATTGCCTTGAGGCATACAGAAACATGTGCAGTTTTATAGCTAATGTCATACTATTCTACACATATTGTCATGAGGCATACAGAAACATGTGCAGTTTTATAGCTAATGTCATACTATTCTACACATATTGTCATGAGGCATACAGAAACATGTGCAGTTTTATAGCTAATGTCATACTATTCTACACATATTGTCATGAGGCATACAGAAACATGTGCAGTTTTATAGCTAATGTCATACTATTCTACACATATTGTCATGAGGCATACAGAAACATGTGCAGTTTTATAGCTAATGTCATACTATTCTACACATATTGTCATGAGGCATACAGAAACATGTGCAGTTTTATAGCTAATGTCATACTATTCTACACATATTGCGATGAGCCCGATCATTTAAAAAAAAAAAGCTAGTTCTCTGCATTTTGTGCGTGTCGTTCACACGCACACACAAAGACCCCAAGTACCAACCAGTGGACATCACAATCTGGTCATGGTAGAAACTTGACACTTTCTACCCACAAATGTGATTTTCACTACTGAACTTGACCTGAAACCCTGATCCTGGGTTTGTTTTGATTCAATGGTCTTAATTACGCAATCTTTACAGGAAACATATGATTAAGCAGAAGTTTGTTGGGTGTTCCCCCCCGTCCTCCGTCACCCCAGCCAACCCCTTTCTCGCTCTGAAAAACCCCTCACAGATCCAGACGTACCAGATCAGGTTCCTAATTATAGGGTTTAAAAGCTAAGGCTCTGGTCAAGAATGATCAGTCATCTCCTCTCCTCCAGCCGGTTCTAGCCTTCTGAATCAGACAAGAACACAGTTGAGAACACTACAGAACATCTCCATGGCAACCATGCAGCTGTGCCACAGAACAATAGCGTGCCTCGCTCTCTTCACTGTCGTTCTCTCAATAACAACCACTGACACTGGTAAGTACAGTCTACTACTGTAGTGAATTTGGGGGGTATAGCCCTTGCAGGACTTGAATCAACAACTTTTCATCTGTTTTCCCCACTGAACTTGACCTTATCTCAGGGTCCCATTAGCTATACACCAGCAAGCCAGGCGTGTGTGTGTGTGTGCGTGCATGCGTGAGTGCGTGCGTGCGTGCGTGCGTGCATGTGTGTGAGCTGTGGTGTGTTTAGCCTTGAGCCAGGCAGCGTGCTGGTGAATAATCGACAGATCTGTTGAATCTCAGAACAGACAGACAGTCTTCTCTCCATCTCACGCTGCATCTCTCACCCTGCCTGCCGAGCCACTAATCATACCTCCCTCTGTAACTGACGAAGGCCAGACAGACAGCAGATACGCAGAAACAGGGGAGTGAAGAAGGGATTCAGAGAAGGATAGAGATAGACTGATACGATGCAGATGGACAGAGAAAGAGGGAGAGGGAACATTTAGAGAGAGAACGAGATACTGTACATGGATAGTCAGTGTGTGGTCTGTTGATTAAGCTTAGAGCAAGTTTTAAAATGTTCTTTAGAAATGACCATCCTTCCCACCTCGTGCCTGGCGACGGCACTCAGCTGGGGAATAGGGAAGTATGTTCATGAGGTGCAGCATTCCTGATGCGGTCCCGCTCCTTGGTCCTGGAGTGCCTTCCACCCGGGCTCCCGTCAGACCCTGGCATTTGTGCGAAAACACTTTTGGTGACCTACCATGGTTCCTGACTCCTCCGCATCAGAACAAGACTCCCCGGCAAGCTCCGACTGGTCTCCTTCAACCTATGCCTGTCCCTCACCGTCCCTGGTCTCACATATCCCTGGATTTGTCACAGGTCTCCCCCCGTCTGATGGCAACATTGCCATCCTGACAGTAGTGGGCCGGTATTCCAAAGCCGCCCACTTCATTCTTCTCCCCAAGCTACCCTCCGCCAAAGAGATGGCCAGCGGCTCTTCTACAGACCACCTCTGTGTATCGACGACAAGCGGACCGCCACCGGATCCCGTCTCCCCGGTATCGTCTCCGGCAGATGGTATGGCTGTCCACCCGGGATCTGCCCCTCCGGATGGAGTCCCACAAACTACCCCAATTTATCAGCCCTTTCCCCATCTCCAAGGTTATTAGCCCCTCTGCTGTTTGCCTTTCGTTGCCCCGTACCCTCCCACCATTCATGTGTCTAGAAACAAACCCATGTCTCACATGTTTCTAGTTCCTGTTTTCTAGTTTTCCCAGTTTTGACCATTCTGCCTGCCCTGACCCTGCAACTGCCTGCCTTTCTGTACCTTTTGGAATCTGACCTGAATTACTGACCTTTGCCTGTCCTTGACCTGTCATTTTGCCTGCCCCCTGTTCTAGTAATAAACATTTGTTACTTCGACACTGTCTCCATCTGGGTCTTCCCTAAAATGTGACAGACTGACCTTTTCACAAAACTGATATCATTTATAGATCGTCAGGTAAGGGTGCTCTCGAGCGGCTTGATGTTCTTTACCATTCTGCCATCAGATTTACCACCAATGCTCCTTATAGGACACATCACTGCCCTCTATACTCCTCTGTGAACTGGTCATCTCTGTATACACGTCGCTTATTTATAAAAACCCTTAGGCCTCACTCCCCCCTATCTGAGATACCTACTGTAGCCCTCATCCTCCACATACAACACCCGTACTGCCAGTCACATTCTGTTAAAGGTCCCCAAAGCAAACACATCCCTGGGACCGCTCCTCTTTTCAGTTCACTGCAGTTAGCGACTGGAACGAGCTGCAAAGAACACTCCAACTGGACAGTTTTACCTCAATCTCTTCATTCAAAGATTCAATCATGGACAGTCTTACTGATAGTTGTGGCTGCTTTGCGTGATGTATTGTTGTCTCTACCTTCTTGCCCTTTGTGCTGTTGTCTGTGCCCAATAATGTTTGTACCATGTTTTGTGCTGCTACCATGTTGTGTTGTTGTCATGTTGTGTCGCTACCATGCTGTGTTGTCATGTGTTGCTGCCATGTTATGCTATGTTGTCTTAGGTCTCTCTTTATGTAGTGTCTTTCTTGTCGTGATGTGTTTTTTCCTATATTTTTATTTATTTTTCATTTTTAATCCCAGCCCCCTTCCCGCAGGAGGCATTTTGCCTTTTTGTAGGCCGTCATTGTAAATACGAATTAGTTCTTAACTGACTTGCCTAGTTAAAAAAAAAAAAAGTCTGTTTCTCTTTATCTAGCTAATAGAATACCTACCTCTCCCTCCCTCCTATTTTTTCCTTTCTCTCTTCTCTTTCTTCTCTCCGTCTAACATCCCCCTCTCTCTTTCTCTAGCTAATTAAATATCTACCCCCCCTTCCCCTCTCCTTGAAATCCTCCCGCGCTCTCTATCCCCCTCTCCCTTGCCTTTCAGACGTTCACTACCAGCAGGGGGTAAGAGAGAGCTCAGAATTATATTTATTTATTTATTTCACATTTATTTAACTAGGCAAGGCAGTTAAGAACAATTTCTTATTGACAATGATGGCCTACAAAAAGGCAAAAGGCCTCCTGCGTGGACGGGGCCTGGGATTAAAAAAATATATATACACTACTGGTCAAAAGTTTTAGATCACCTATCAGTCAAGATTTTTTCTTTATTTGTACTATTTTCTATATTGTGGAATAATAGAGAAGACATCAAAACTATGAACCAAAAAAGTGTTAAACAAATGAAAATATATTTTATATTTGAGACTCAAATAGCCACCCTTTGCCTTGATGACAGCTTTGCACAGTCTTGGCATTCTCTCAACCAGCTCCATGAGGTAGTCACCTGGAATGCATTCAATTAACAGGTGTGCAATGTTAAACGTTAATTTGTGGAATTAATTTCCTTCTTAATGTGTTTGAGCCAATCAGTTGTGTTGTGACAAGGTAGGGGTGGTATAAAGAAGATAGCTCTGTTTGGTAAAAGACCAAGTCCATATTATGGTAAGAACAGGTCAAATTCAAAATCAGTTAAAAACAAATTATTTTCTACAATAACGGTCTATCAGATTAACTGCCTTGTTCAGGGGCAGAAGGACAGATTTTTACCTTGTCAGCTCAGGGATTCGATTCAGCAACCTTTTGGTTACTGGCCCAACGCTCTAACGACTAGGCTACCTGCTGGTTACTGGCCCAACGCTCTAACGACTAGGCTACCTGCTGGTTACTGACCCAACGCTCTAACGACTAGGCTACCTGCTGGTTACTGACCCAACACTCTAACCACTAGGCTACCTGCTGGTTACTGACCCAACACTCTAACCACTAGGCTACCTGCTGGTTACTGACCCAACACTCTAACCACTAGGCTACCTGCTGGTTACTGACCCAACACTCTAACCACTAGGCTACCTGCTGGTTACTGGCCCAATGCTCTAACGACTAGGCTACCTGCCACCCCAAATAAACAAAGACTAACAATAGTCCATCATTACTTTAATAAGACATGGTCAGTCAATATGGAACATTTCAAGAACCTTGAAAGCTGCAGTGCAGTCGCAAAAACCATCAAGCGCTATGCTGAAACTGGCTCTCACATGTACCGCCACGGGAATGGAAGACCCAGAGTTACCTCTGCTACACATGATCAGTTCATTAGAGTTAACTGCATCTCAGATTGCAGCCCAAATAAATGCTTGACAGAGTTCAAGTAACAGACACATCTCAACATCAACTGTTCAGAGGAGACTGTGTGAATCAGGCCTTCATGGTTGAATTGCTGCAAAGAAACCACTATTAAAGGACACCAATAAGAAGAAAAGACTTGCTTGGGCCAAGAAACACAAGCAATGGACATTAGACCGGTGGAAATTTGTCCTTTGGTCTGGAGTCCAAATTGGAGATTTTTGGTTCCAACCGCGGTGTCTTTGTGAGACGTTGTGTGGGTGAATGGATGATTGCTTCATATGCATTTCCCACCCTAAAGCATGGAGGAGGAGGTGTTATGGTGTGGGGGTGCTTTGCTGGTGACACGGTCTGTGATTTATTTAGAATTCAAGGCACACTTAAACAGCATGGCTACCACAGCATTCTGCAGCGATATGCCATCCCATCTGGTTTGGGCTTGGTGGGACTATCATTTGTTTTTCAACAGGACAAGGACCCACCATACCTCCAGGCTGTGTAAGGGCTATTTTACCAAGAAGGAGAGTGATGGAGTGTTGCATTAGATGATCTGGCCTCCACAATCACCCGACCTCAACCAAATTGAGATGTTTTAAAAATAATCATATTTAAACTTTATTTAACTGGGCAAGTCAGTTAAGAACAAATTCCTATTTACAATGACAGCCTATGAACAGTGGGTTAACTGCCTTGTTCAGAATGAAAGATTTTTACCTTGTAAGCTCGAGGAGCCAATATAGCAACCTTTCGGTTACTGGCCCAACACTCTATACATAAGTCTAACCGCAGAGTGAAGGAAAAGCAGCCAACAAGTGCTCAGCATATGGGGGAACTCCTTCAAGACTGTTGGAAAAGCATTCCAGATGAAGGTGGTTGAGAGAATGCCAAGTGTGTGCAAAGCTGTCATCAAGGCAAAGGGTGGTTATTTGAAGAATATAAAATCAAACACTTTTTTGGTTACTACATGATTCCATATGTGTAATTTCATAGTTTTGATGTCTTCACTATTATTCTACAATGTAGAAAGTAGTACAAATAAAGAAAAACCCTTGAATGTGTAGGTGTTCTAAAACTTTTGACCGGAAGTGTACATATATAAGTATAGGACAAAACACACATCCCAAAAAGAGAGACAACACTACATAAAGAGAGACCTAAGACAACATAGCAAGGCAGCAACACATGACAATACAGCATGGTAGCAACACAATATGACAACAACATGGTAGCAACACAACATGGTAGCACAAAACATGGTAAAAACATTATAAGAGTGTCCATGATTGAGTCTTTGAATGAAGAGATTGAGATAAAACTGTCCAGTTTGAGTGTTTGTTGCATCTTGTTCTAGTCGCTAGCTGCAGCGAACTGAAAAGACGAGCAACCATGGGATGTGCGTGCTTTGGGGACCTTTAACAGAATGTGACTGGCAGAACGGGTGTTGTATGTGTAGGATTAGGGCTGCTGTAGATATCTCAGATAGGGGGGAGTGAGGCCTAAGAGGGTTTTATATATAAGCATCAACCAGTGGGTCTTGTGATGGGTATACAGAGATGACCAGTTTACAGAGGAGTATAGAGTGCAGTGATGTGTCCTATAAGGAGCATTGATGACAAATCTGATGGCCAAATGGTAAAGAACATCTAGCCGCTCGAGAGCACCCTTACCTGTCGATCTAAAAATTATTTCTCCGTAATCTAGCATGGGTAGGATGGTCATCCGAATCAGGGTTAGTTTGGCAGCTGGGGTGAAAGAGGAGCGATTACGATAGAGGAAACCAAGTCTAGATTTAACTTTAGCCTGCAGCTTTGATATGTGCTGAGAGAACGACAGTGTACTGTCTAGCCATACTCCCAAGTACTTGTATGAGATGACTACCTCAAAGTCTAAACCCCCAGAGGTAGTAATCACACCTGTGGGGAGAGTGGCATTCTTCTTACCAAACCAAATTACCTTTGTTTTGGAGCTGTTCAGGACAACGTTAAAGGAAGAGAAAGCTAGTTGGACACTAAGAAAGATTTGTTGTAGAGCATTTAAGACAAATTCTCAGGAGGGGCCAGCTGAGTATATGACTATCATCTGCATATAAATGGATGAGAGAGCTTCCTACTGCCTGAGCAATGTTGTTGATCTAAATTGAGAAGAGCGTGGGGCCCTAGGGTCGAGCCTTGGGGTACTCCCTTGGTTTTTATTTTATTTTTATTTAACTTGGTAAGTTGACTGAGAGCACGTTCTCGTTTACAGCAATGACCTGAGGAATAGTTACAGGGGAGAGGAGGGGGGGATGAATGAGCCAATTGTAAGCTGGGGATGATTAGGTGGCCATGATGGTATAAAGACTAGATTGGGAATTTAGCCAGGACACCTGGGTTAACACCCCTACTCTTACAATAAGTGCCATGGGATCTTTAGTGACCACAGAGAGTCAGGAGACCCGTTTAACGTCCCATCCGAAAGACAGCACCCTACACAGGGCAGTGTCCCCAATCACTGCCCTGGGGCATTGGGAAAGAGTGCCTACTGGCCCTCCAACACCACTTCCAGCAGCATCCAGGGACTGACCGGGACCAATCCTGCTTAGCTTCAGAAGCAAGCCATCAGTGGTGTGCAGGGTGTTATGCTGCTGGCATACCACCCTGCATCCCACTGCTGGCTTGCAGTGGCTGAGACAGCAGATTTTCTGACTTTATACACTGCACTCTTTGAGAGAGGTAGCAAACCAAGCCAAAGACCCCTCAGAGACACCAATACTCCTTAGCCGGCCCACAAGAATGGAATGGTCTTCCATATCAAAAGCTTTGGACAACTCCATAAAAATAGCAGAACAACATTGCTTAGAATCAAGGGCAATGGTGTCATCATTGAGGACCTTTAAGGTTGCAGTGACACATCCATAACCTGAGCAGAAACCAGATTGCATACCCGAGACAATACTATAGACATCAAGAAAGACAGTCAGTTGATTATTGGCAAGTTTTTCCAACAATTTTGACAAACAGGGCAAAATAGAAATATACCTATAACAGTTAGGATCTGCTTGATCTCCCCTTTAAGTTAAGGACAAACCATGGCTGCCTTCCAACCAATGGGTACCTCCCCAGAAAGGATGGACAGGTTAAAAAGGTCAGAGATAGGCTTGGCGATGATAGGTGCAGCAACCTTAAAGAAGAAAGGGACTAAACCCAGATGGTTTTTTGGGGGTCAAGTTTCAGGATCTCTTTTAACACCTCGGACTCAGACTGCCTGCAGGGAGAAACTTTGTAGTGGGGCAGGGGAAAAAGAGCGAGAAGCATCGGGGATAGTCGCATTAGAAGGAGTAGGAGATGAGGAAATGTTGGACGGGAAATGAGGCATGGCTGAGTCAAATAGGAACCCTGACTTAACGAAGTGGTGATTAAAGAGCTCAGCCATGTGCTTCTTGTCAGTAACAACCACATCATCAACATTAAGGGACATGGACAGCAGTGAGGAGGAGGGTTTATTCTCCAGATCTTTAACCTTTTTTCAGAACTTATTTGGGTTAGACTAACAGAGAGATAACTTCTTCTAACTCCGGATAACCTGGGTGCACCTATTTCTCATTTGCCTTATTTCTCACAGCCACTCAGCCTGAGTATGCGTGTGCCGAGCCTTTCGCCAAATGTAATTCTTGAGGTGGAGTAACTCAAGATCACGGTAGAACCAGGGGCTGAACCTGTTTTTAATTCTCATTTTCTTTATGGGGTGTGTTTTTTAACAATACCACTGAAAATATCAAAAAAAGAAGGTCCAAGCATCTTCGACAGAGGGGATCAAGCTGATTCTATACCATTTTACAGAGGTCAGTTCATGAAGGAAGGCTTGCTCATTAAAGTTTTTTAGTAAGTGTCTATGACAAATCCGGACAGGTCCTTTCACTGAGCAGCTACATTACGAACACATGCTGTAAAACAGTGATCATTAAGGTCATTACAGAAAACACCAGACTGATACCTATCAGGATTATTTGTGAGGATAACATTGAGGAGAGTAGCCTTTTCTGGGTGTTTGGAGTCATACCTTGTGGGATTGGTAATAATCTGAGAAAGATTTAGGGAGTCCCATTGCTTTAGGAATTGGTCAGGTGGTTTAAGCATGTCCCAGTTCAGGTCACCTAGCAGGACAAATTCAGACTTAGTGTAAGGTGCAAGGAGAGATCTTAGGGCAGGTAGGGTACAGGCCGGTGCTGATGGAGGACAATAGCACACAGCAACAGTCAACAAAGAGCTATTTGAAAGTTTAATGCTTAAAACCAGCAAATCAAATTGTTTTGGGACAGACTTGATGGAGACAACCGAGCACTGAAGGTGATCCTTGGTAAAGATTGCCACTCCACCACCTGTGGAAGATCCGTCTTGCAGAAAAAGCTTATAACCAGAAAGGTTAACATTAGTATTCAAAACACTCTTCCTTAACCACGTCTCAGTAATGACCAACACATCTGGATTGGAGCTGTGAACCCACACTTTCAATTGATCCATTTGAGGTAATAAGCTTCTAGTGTTAATGTGCAGAAAACCCAGACTTTTACGAGAGCAGAGATCAGTGAAGCAGATATCAGAGCACAAGTCAGAATTGGGGCTAGCATTATTAGACAGGCCAGGGTGTACATGCACATTTCCGGATATCATCAACAGTAATACAATCAAGGCACGACAGAGTACAGGGACAGCTCTACAGTGCTGATTTATGACATCTGAATGTGCATCAGATGGCAACAAGATCATGTTGTACAGCAATTTCATCAGGTAACATGAATACAAAGCCAGCAAGAGGTGGTTGGAATAGGATGGGAGGCCAAAAGTCTGTGTAACCAATAGACAGTGGTTACACAGACCTTTGGCCTCCCGAGTGTGGGAACAAACATAGTCTGTCCCACGGTTGGATAAAGAAAGTTCGTAGTCAACAAAGCATGCAGGAGTCATGAGACAAATAGCAAAATGTACAATATAATATTTTTTATATATAACGATTTGGGGCTAGCCATTGTAAGTTCCGAGTCACTCGCCCCAACAGTGCTTGTGTGCTGGAGGCGAGTGAAAACTCGGGAGAGAGGGGGGAGTGCGGTGGGGGTACCTGTACCAGACAGGGGGAGACAACCAGGGCAGACGGTGAACAGAGAGGGGGAGTGCGGTGGGGGTACCTGTACCAGACAGGGGGAGACAACCAGGGCAGACGGTGAACAGATTGCCAGGTGGAATCCAAGCAGCAGTGCAGCAGACAACGGGAGTAGGTGACACACCCACTTGGGAGAAGCTTTTATTTCTGGAGGCAGATTTCTTGTAGAAAATTCCAGTGGATGGTCTTTGAACAGCGGGAGGGGGTTTCAAATGGGGCTTCAAAGACTCCTGCCACTTTTTGGGCCCAAAGGCCTCGACCCCTCTCACTTCACACCTCAGTGCTAATTTAAGTTGTATCTGGTCTGTCCTAGCACACCTGGGAGCCTTAACTCAGCATTCAGTCCCCATAAAGTAAAATATATCATTGTAATGTACTTTATTTTTTTATTTAAAAAAAAATATTCTTCTTGGCTTTCAAAATAGCATCAGACCAAACACTACTCACTCAGTTCCAGGTTGGACGGTTTCCTCAGGTTTCTGCTGTTTGTTTGCTAGAGCACCCTCCGTATAGCTTGGAAAAAGGAAACCTTGGTAGTAGTAATCCCTTCGGGTAATTTTGACCAAAATTAGTTTGTAGGTTTGGAGTTTGGATCTGGGGCGAAGGCCATGCTGTGGGAGGTAGCGTCCTACATTTGTTCCTTGGCTTCCCTGAAGGAGCAAGGTCATCAATGTACAATTTTATTTGTTACCTGCGCCGAATAGAACAGGTGTAGACCTTACCGTGAAATGCCTACGTACAAGCCCTTAACCAACAATGCAGTTCAAGAAATAGAGTTAAGAAAATATTTATTAAATAAAGTTTTAAAAAATGTAATTAAAAGTAACAATAAAAGAACAATCACGAGGCTATATACTTCCATGCACACTCTAGTCTAGCCACTACATCCACCCACAGAGAAGAACACACACAGACACACACCATGCTAAACATGCAAATGATAAAAGACTTGAGGAATCAAAGGTTCTGCCACCCCTGTGGGCACTCTCAGAAAAAGGTTGCCTTGGGGTGGAGCTGACACACACACACACACACACACACTAGCTACAGTGTGAAGTAGGAGCATCACATTGCACCTCCACAGCCACTTACAATCTGTGGAATAGTCATTGGGCAGGAGGCAGCCAGTGCTTTGGTACTGTGTTATAATAGTTCACGCGCGGCTGCTCTACAGAAGTGTAATCACCTCTGCAGTGTTATTAAGCTGTTTTATTACACACATTCACACTGCCCACCCTCCTGCCGGCCTGTCTGTCTTTCTGTCTGTCCACTCAACCAGGAGTCATAGGTTTTCCTCTCTCACAGAGAGGCCAAATGAAAACATGCAATGAATGCTCAATGTGCCTCAGATAGTGCAGCACACTTGTCAATGTGAATTATTTCTCATATTTCCTCCCTTTCGAAAGGTTCAGGCCTCTTGGGATGATGGTGGTACAGTTCGTTGCCTCGCCTACCTTTGTGGAATGTAGCCTAGTTTTTATATTGTTTGAGGAGAGTGCATCATTTTGAAAATGAAAAGTTATTCATTAACAAATTAGGCACATTTGGGCAGTCATGATGCAACATTTTGAAAAGAAATGCAATGGTTCATTAGATCAGTCTAACACTTTGCACATACACTGCTGCCACCTAGTGGCCAAAATATAGATTGCACCTGGGCTGGAATAATACATTATGGCTTTTCTCTTGCATTTCAAAGACTATGGTACAAATTGTATTAACTTTTACCAGATCGAATGTGTTATATTCTCCTTTCCCATTTCCACAAACTTCAAAGTGATTCCTTTCAAATGGTATCAAGAAATATGCACAACCTTGCTTCAGGTCCTGAGCTACAGGCAGTTAGATTTGGGTATATCATTTTAGGCAAAAATTGAATTAAAGGGGCGGATCCTTTTAACATACAATCAAAATGCAAACAACACAGTTCAAATGATGTCATGATTGTTTTGTTTGCATGAACTGTATTGTTTGCATTTCCTTTCATCGCTGATGCTATGTGTCAGTGTGAATCCTTTCTCATATTTCCACCCTTTCAGGGATGTAACATTACAATTGTGTAGCTAATATGCTTTGTGTTTGTAGATCGACTGAGGTGAATGAACTTACTGCAGCCAAGGTGATCATGGCTGGGGTCAATTTGGCTTGTTTTTGCAGTTCTCCAAATACAATTTTAACGTTTTTTAGTTGTATAGAAATGTTTTGAAAGTCGAAGATCATTTACTGCATCCGGACCTCACTAAAACTCAAACCCTGGTTACGACCCTGGCAACAGATGCTGGGGGTGGAAATATGGGTAGAAGTGTATTTAAGCTGAAGGAATACACTGAAAGTTCATGTAACAGTCAGGTGGTTGATCTGAATACCATTTAACCCACACATCCCTGCACACTTCAATAGCGGCCATGAGCTGATGTCTATAAAAATGTAAAAAATCATGGCATATATTATTATTATACATTATGTTTACATCTGTGTGACAGGCCAAACTTTGATCAGCCATAATCAATTCACTAAGACAACAACAAACATCTCTGTGTGTGTGTGTGTCTGTGAGTGTGTGTGTGTGTTGTACGGTGGAGATTTGTCTGGCTCTCATGTGCTTATCTGACTCTCCTCAGGGTTCTATAAAACAATAAGCCTATTTAATGCAGCCCTTCATTTGTGTGCATGTGTGTCAGTATTGGTGTGTGTGTGTGTGCATTATTCTATCTCCGTCATGTTTGTTTCCTGGCTGTTTACGATGAGTCTCTCCTCTCAGCTCCCAGATCGATGTCGGGTGAGGATATGAGAGTCAGTATTGATTGTAATTTCCTGCAACGCTCATTCCAATCGCCTGCCGTATCACCAATCTAATTTCTATCTGCAGCGCAGTCAGTGATCCAAAAGAACCAGGGAATAACCAATAAATGAATAACAAATAAATGAATATTCTACCAAGGCATTCTCACTCCTGCATAGATAAACAGGGTGCTTGTATGGAGAGTTGACAAGGACTCTCAAAGAGTGTGTGTGCGTGTGCGTGTGTGTGTGTGTGTGTGCGTGTGTGTGTGTGTGTGTGTGTGTGTGTGTGTGAGGATATATATCTCCACACAGATTGAATGAGTGTACAGGGAAAAGCAGGTGCCAAGTCCTAATCTAATAATTGGATGCTTGTGATTCAGGCTTTTATGTCGCTGGAGATTTGATGTTGTTTACTGATGGACGAGAAAGGAAACTAATATTTGGGACGCGTTCAGCTGTATCCCACGTGGGACGGGATTCAAGGGTTCACTCCTAATATCAGAGCAAGCATTAGAGTTAAGAGTTATGGTTGAGAATACAAATGTGGTGATCATCTCTTTTCTCCAACTGGGGCCTAGTTATTTCCTCCCTCCCTTTTACTATACCTCTCCTTCGGCCCCTCTCCCTCTCTACCCTTCCTTATTTCTCTCCTTCTACCCCTCTCATTATATACACCTCTCTACATCTCCTCATTTCACTGCCGTCCTGTCCCCTATCTATCTATCTATCTATCTATCTATCTATCTATCTATCTATCTATCTATCTATCTATCTATCTATCTATCTATCTATCTATCTATCTATCTATCTATCTATCTATCTATCTATCTATCTATCTATCTATCTATCTATCTATCTATCTATCTATCTATCTATCTATCTATCTATCTATCTATCTATCTATCTATCTATCTATCTATCTTTCTCTTCCTTTCCCCCTCACTTTATCCTGTCATTCACCCTCCTCTCTCTCTGTGTGCACTGTCTTGTTCTGTTCAGTTAGACGTGGTAATAAGATGGAAAGCAGGTCTATTATACTGCCACTCAGCCTGGCATTAAGTACTTCTCTCCGGAGTGGCTATACTGCTGTGCAAAAGTGTGAATATTTGGGCCTCTGCACTCTCTCTCCCTCCCTCCTTCCCTAGCCCTGTCGATCTAGTGCTGTCTTGAAAGTGGACATGTGGCGTCCGTTTCAAAGTCCAACCTCAGCAAGTACAGCTGCCATTGCACCCTTGCCCGCGGTAAAACACATCCGCTGTCTGTCACATAGGAAGCTGATGCCACACAACTATACAAAATTGAATTGGAGCAGTGAAGTTTAACTCAGACCTGGCCTGAGCTAAGGACATAATGACATTGACTTCACTGTATGGGACAAGGAGAGACCGAGTGTGCAGCTATTGCAACTCTACAGGCCCCATTTAGACAATGTAAAAAAAAAAGCTCTGCTACTGTCACCCACCCACACCCACTGAAAACCTCACTCCATTTCTCCACTTCAGGGGGGAAAGAATTCAGAAATTACTACTGCACAGCATACACTATCATATCATACATTCCCCGTGTCCAGCGTTTAACATTATACATTGATGGCAGTTCTGTCCTTGACCTTTTCTTGTCTAATGATGTTCTGTATTACGTCATTCTGTATTATGTTTCATGTTCTGTGTGAACCCCAGGAAGAGTAGCTGCTGCTTTTGCAACAGCTAATGGGGATCCTAATAAAATACTAAATACCAAACTCACGCTGTCTTCTATCTCTCTAAATAGAGTGGCCCAGTATAAGAGGTGTGTGTGTGTGTGTATGTGTATGTGTATGTGTATGTGTGTGTGTGTGTGTGTGTGTGTTAATGAATTTGTTGTGAGGGGTCTTTTAGTCACAATCTTCCGTTCATAGTGAGCGCTCATATTTTCCTCTCCACCACCACAGCAGAGTCACTCTGTTAGTGATAGACCACAGGGTGGGGGGGAATAGTTTCGGAGGAAGAAGAGGAAGATGAAAGAGGGGGGGTTATCAGACCTAATGGTGTGGGTGGAACTTTCTCTACCTATAAGGCCAGGGCTAAGAGATAGCCGATCAGTCAGAACGGCTGGGCAGCACATGAAGACTTCTATACCTAAAGACTGTCAAATCTGAAAACTTCAACACCTAAAAATGAGGTTGAGTCTGGTGTTCTCTTCTCTGCTCTGTGTAGCCACATGGATGACCGGGGTCGATGCAAGTGAGTTCTTACCTCTTATTTCACGGCTGAGAGTGTGCGTGTCGACGGTGTATGTATGTAATGTGTAGCTGTGTGTAAACCAGTAATGTATTGCCATGTTTTACCCTGTATAGGCTTTGGACCAGTCAACACTTGCTGTCTTAAGCTGACTCAGAAAAGAATCTCCCCTAAGAAAGTAGTGGACTACACCGTACAGACTACAGCACTGTGTCCCATCAAAGTCATAGTGTGAGTACCCTATATTCATGTTTCCTACACAGTCACGCTACAACCGTAAAGATAAGAATTCGCCCTATTGAGAGTATCCTACACTGTCATACATAACTCCTGGTTTTACTTCACACCCAATGTCGTGATCAGAAAAGGACAAAGTGAATAAAAGAATAACCTCACCAGAGGAGACAATTGACCTCTTGATTCATCTACTTCCAGGTTACACACCATAGAAAGGAAGACGATCTGTGGTGACCCAGGAAGTGATTGGGTAAGGAAGGCCATGGGAAAGGTGGACGAAACCAAGGCAATCAAGAGAGTGGAGGAGGAGGAGGAGGGAAAGGAAGGCAAGACAGTGACCATGGCACCGGCAGTGCCACGTAAGCAGGGAAAGGGACAAAAGAAGGGAGCCAAAAAGGGAAAGGGGAAAGGAGGGAAGAGGGGAGGAAAGAGAGAGGGAAGAGGGCGCAAGAGAACTGGTGTAACCAACCAATTGAGTAACTGAGCACAATTGATGTTAAGTCTAAATCGTGGATTTCTGCCTCTAGGAGGAGAGCAAGAAAATCAACTAATCAACTAAAGCAGTACAATGGCAAGGACATCTGCCTATGTTGGCATGTTGTAAAGAAATAAACATTTCAATGAGGACTGGACACAAAGTTGTTTTTTTTACTCTCTGTGTCACTGATATATGGGACCAATGCTGTTTTAGTAAAATATTGAATAAAAAAATCATAGCACAGAACTTTTAAATCAAATTTTTATTCTTGCACTGGCTGCCACTAGCGCATGTTTGAGAAAGGTTCAGGCCTCTTGGAATGATGGTGGTACAGTACGTTGCCTCACCTACCTTTGTGGAATGTAGCCTAGTTTTTATATACATTTCTCAGACCTTCTGATAAATGACTAGAATGTACATCTCCACATGGGCTTTCTTCCATATAGGCCTACTTACATTAACATGCAATCAAAATGCAAACAACACAGTTCAAATCATGTCATATGTTTTCCTTTCATCGCTGATGCTATGTGTCAGTGTGAATCCTTTCTCATATTTCCACCCTTTCAGGGATGTAACATTACAATTGTGTAGCTAATAGGCTTTGTGTTTGTAGATCGACTGAGGTGAATGAACCTACTGCAGCCAAGGTGATCATGGCTGGGGTCAATTTGGCTTGTTTTTGCAGTTCTCTAAATACAATTACATTTTTTTTTGTGTATAGAAATGTTTTAAAAGTTGAAGCTTATTTACTGCATCCAGACCTCACTAAAAATCTAACCCTGGTTACGACCCTGGCAACAGATGCCGAGGGTAGAAATATGGGTAGAAGTGTATACAATGAATGAAGGAATACAATGAAAGTTCATGTAACAGTCAAGTGGTTGATCTGAATACCATTTAACCCACACATCCCTGCTCACTTCAACAGCGGCCATGATTAAATGAGTAGAATGTACATGTAAATAACATGCTTGTCTGTGTTAAAGTTACATTTGTATCTATTACCTACCCTGCTACCTCTTAATGTTCTTTATATTTGTAAAACTTTTTCTCTCAATATTGCGTGTTTATGTTAAGTCAATAAAACAATATAATCATGATAACTTTTGTCACCTGGTGGTCATGATGTATTTTAAGTCTTAACACAATAAGCCACTATCACATGACAGTTGTCTCATAAGAATAACTTCTCAAAAAACATTAAATCATCTCCTTTCATTACACGGGTGAGGGCCCAAAAAGGTGACACTTTTGTTTTGCACTGAAACATGTTGCAGGGGGAAATGCATGTTTTAACTAATTAAACAACAAATAACATGATCTACTGTACATGATCAGTCTCTTTGTGTAAAATAAAAGTGGTTCATGTGAACCTAACTCACAGCAAAATGTAAGGAAAGCAATCCAATGTTATTTGTTGCCTAAACTTTACAGCAAATGACACTTGAGTCTTGAGAAAAAAACTATACACTAACATTGCAGTTAGCCATGACAGCCTTCACAATAGAACGCTTGTGACCACACACATCTAAATATAGCACTTGGGAGTTGTTGTTTTTTTAAAATCAGGCAAGTGAGTTAAGAACAAATTCTTATTTACAATAACGGCCTACGCCGGCCAAACCCAGACGATTCTGGGTCAATTGTGTGCCACCCTATGGGACTCCCTTGTGTGGCTACATTGTGTGCAAAAATAACATTCACTGAGTAAAACGTTTAATAATCCCCCCTCGCTCACACCAAGTGTTACTGTCAAGTTTAACACCACAAAAGCAATATCTTTGGGCTACACTGCACATTATTACATTGTACACTTTCTGCCTGGGGATATCTGTTCTACAATGTGCCAGCAGAGCATGGTACCCTTTTGTTGGCATAATTGATCTCCTTCAGACAGAGAGTACACCTGGCATACCCCTTTTTATCCACTGTATTGAAAAAGTGAGAAAGAAGAAGTGAGTGTGGTGTTCCTTGCACCTCTATAGTAGGATCCAGCTTAAGCCAGGCCCGGCTCCAGCTACACTTAACTGTTTAACAAGCAACGCCTCATTTTCACCTAATTCTCTCATTCTGAAAATTAACCACATACTGTAGAGGCAAAACATTAGTTCACATATAGTAGTTAGTTCGTTGGCTAGTTAACTAGTTAACATTTCACACAGATTGCCAGGGTCCAGTAAGCAACTAACGCTGCATTAAAACTTGAGGAACGGCAAGGAGTCGTATAGCGTTACCAGTAAATACTATAGCGAATTGGTTAGGTTACTAACGTTAGCTCATTTGATGTTGTAAAATTGTCTGACTTTATTCGCCAGCTAATTTTCACATCATAAACTCAATTATTTGATCAGTTAAGTTGGCTAACGTTGCTCAACATTTCTCTGGCTAGCTAACGGATAATTCGATCCGACTAGCAAGATACTTAACAATGCTAACAATACCTGTTCCAACACACTTTCTCCCTCACCTCAAACTTTCCAAATGCCAGTTGTTTTTCGGTTAGAGCTCATGAAGTACGCTTCATCACCTTCTCACCCCCATCTTCGTGGTCCCTTACCTCTTCGATATCGTTCAGGGGACGCGCTGCTGCAAACTGCCTTTCCGCTCTCTTTCCAGGGCGAGCACTGATGCTGTAACTAGCAAATTGGTTGTCTTTTCTCTCTTCAGTCGCGTGCTACATGCTGTGGTTATGTGAACGATTGGCTGAGCCTGGGATACAGCCAGTATTGCTCCAAACGCGCATCACTCGTTCGCATATAGCCAGTAGTCATCCAAAGCCCCCCCCCCCTTTCTCATCTGATCTACACGAATCACGTAGGTCACCTATTTGGATTGAAAATGGCAAATTATTGCCGAAAGGTGACTGATTACAGCCCTTAATTGCTATATGTGTTCCTGAAAAAAGGTTTTCTTCTGATGTTGATATGCGCTTATTTCTGTACTGTGCAGTAAGTGCTTAATTAAGAGCTTCTATAGAACCTGGCCCATATTTTAGCAAGCATTCTCTTGCGGTTTGGAGTGGACTTCTCAAACCTCATACCAGGTAAGACAGCTACAGTGGTGGAAAAACTACCCAATTGTCATACTTGAGTAAAAGTATAGATACCCCGCCCTCGCTTCGGCAAATCAGATCACGACTCCATTTTGCTCCTCCTTTCCTATAGTCAAACTCGAACAGGAAGTACCCGTGCTAAGGTCTTTTCAATGCTGACCAATCAGAGACCATGCAGACTGAGATATGTTGTGGGTAGCCTCTGAGAATAACATTGACAGATACATTGACACTGTGACTGAGTTCATCAGGAAGCGTATAGGAGATGTTGTAGGAGATGTTGAAGATGTTGTTATAGGAGATGTAGGAGATGTTGTTATAGGAGATGTTGTTTCCACTGTGACTATTAAAACCTACCCAAACCAGAAACCGTGGATAGATGGCAGCTTTCGCGGAAAACTGAAAGCGCCGAACCACTGCATTTAACCATGGCAAGGTGACTGGGAATATGGTTGAATACAAACAATGTAGTTATGCCCTCCATAAGGCAATCAAACAGGCAAAACGTCAGTACAGAGACAAAGTGGAGTCGCAATTCAACGGCTCAGACACGAGACTATGTGGCAGGGTCTACAGACAATCCCGGATTACAAAGGGAAAACCAGCCATGTAGCGGACACTGACGTCTTGCTCCCGGACAAGCTAAACATCTTCTTCGCCCGCTTTTCGCCTGCTTCAAGATGTCCACCATTGTTCCTGTAACCAAGAAAGCAAAGGTAACTGAACTAAATGATTATCACCCCGTAACATTCACTTCTGTCATCATAAAGTGCTTTGAGAGGCTGGTTAAGATTCAGACCACCTCTACCTTACCTGAAAACACTAGACCACTTCAATTTTCTTACTGCCCCAATAAATCCACAGACGATGAAATCGCTATCGCACTGCACACTGCCCTATCCCATCTGGACAAGAGAAATACTTAACTAAGAATGATGTTTATTGACTATAGATCTGCCTAAAAACACCACAATACCGCTCCAAGCTCATCATTAAGCTCAGGGCCCTGGGTCTGAACCACGCCCTGTGCAACTGGGTACTGGACTTCCTGGCGGGCCACCCCCAGGTGGTGAAGGTAGGAAACAACACCCCCTCTTCGGTGATCCACAAGGGTACGTGCTCAGCCCCCTCCTGTACTCCCTGTTCACCCATGACTGCGTGGCCAAGCACGCCTCCAACTCAATCATCAAGTTTGCAGACGACACAACAGCAGTAGGCTTGATTACCAACAGCGATGAGACAGTATACAGGGAGGAGGTGAGGGCCCTGGCAGAGTGGTGCCAGGAAAATAACCTCTCCATCAACGTCAACAAAACGAAGGAGCTGATCATGGACTTCAGGAAACAGCAGAGGGAGCATGCCCCTATCCACATCGACAGGACCCGCAGCAGAAAAAGTGGAAAGCTTCAAGTTCCTTGGCGTACACATCACTGACGGTCCACCCACCATCAACCTGAAACGGTCCACCCACACAGACAGTATAGTGAAGATGGCGCAACAGTGCCTCTTCAACCTCAGGAGGCTGAAGAAATTTGGTTTGGCCCCTAAAACCCTCATAAACCTTTACAGATGCACAATTGAGATGATCCTGTCGGGTTGTATCACCGCCTGGTACGGCAACTGCACCGCCCACAACCAAGGGTGGTGCAGTCTGCCCAATGCATCACCGGGGGCACACTGCCTGCCCTCCAGGACACCTACAGCACCCAATGTCACAGGAAGGCGAAGGTGAACGGCAAGGCACTGGAGCGATGAACTGCCCTTGCTGTCTCTGCCTGGCCGGCTCCCGTCTCTACATTGGGATACTCTGCCTCTGACCCTATTACGGGGGCTGATTCACTGGCTTACTAGTGCTCTTCCATACCGTCCCTAGGAGGTGTGCGTTGTTTGAGTCATAGACGTGATCTTTCTGTCTGGTTTTGCGCCCCCTCTTGTTCGTGTGGTGGAGGAGATCTTTGTGGGCAATACTCAGTGTTGTGCCAGTGTAGTAAGTTATTGGTGTGTTGATGTCCCGATAGTGGTGTGTGAGCTATGCTTTAGAAAAGTGGGTGGGGTTATATCCTGCCTGGTTGGCCTTGTCCGGGGTTTTCGTCAAACGGGGCCACAGTGTCCCCCGATCCACCCCTGTCTCAGTATCCAGTATCTATGCTGCAATAGTCTATGTGCCGGGGTGCTAAGGTCAGTCTGTTATATCTGGTGTCCTGTGTGAATTTAAGTATGCTCCCTCTACTTCTCTCGTTCTCCCTGTCTCCCTCCCTCCCCTACCAGAGGACCTGAGCCCTAGGATCATGCCTAAGGACTACCTGGCCTGATGACTCCTGGCTGTCCCCAGTCCACCTGGTTGTGCTGCTGATCCAGTTTCAACTGTTCTGCCTGCGGCTAGGGAACCCTGACCTGTTCAGCAGATGTGCTACCTTGTCCAGGACCTGCTGTTTTCGACTCTCTCTTTCTCTCTCTACCACACCTGCTGTCTTGACCTCTGAATGCTCGGCTATGAAAAGCCAACTGACATTTACTCCTGATGTGCTGACCTGTTGCACCCTCTAAAACCACTGTGATTATTATTTAACCCTGCTGGTCATCTATGAACATCTTGAAGATCAATCAATATTTATATATTTCTTAATTACATTATTACTTTTAGATTTGTGTGTATTGTTGTGAATTGTTAGATATTACTGCACTGTTGAAGCTAGAAACACAAGCATTTCGCTACACCCCAGAATTGTGTGACCAATAACATTTTATTTTATACCTTAATAGAAAGTTACTCAAGTAGAATCAGCCAGTAAAAAACGACTTGAGTAAAAGTCAATTAAAATGTTCTTGTTTTAAAAATGTATGGTTAGCCACGGTCACACCAACACTCAGAAATTATTTACAAAATATGCATTTGTATTTAGTGAATCCGCCAGGCCAGAGGCAGCAGGGATGACCACGTGTGTGAATTTGACAATTGTCCTGTCCTGCTAAGCATTCAAAATGTAACAAGTACTTTTGGTCGTCAGGGAAAATGTATGGAGTAAAAATGACAATATTTTCTTTATGAATGTGGTGCAGTAAAAGTAAAAGTTGTTAAAAATATAAATAGTAAAGTCATGTACAGATACCCCCCAAAACTACTTAATCAGTACTTTGAAGTATTTTTACTTAAGTACTTTACACCACTGGGTAGCTAAAGGTAAATGAATAAAGTAATAGTGTGTTAATCTGAGTCTGAGGCCATGATCTTCTAAATAATTGTGGCGTGTCTACCTTTTCACTGGAACTGAATCATAGCATCGTATAACCAAAAACACCACTTCCTGTACTCTAGAATCGAGTGTGTAGAATAGTGTGTGTATAGTGCGTATATGCATGTCTTTATACAGGCCTGGTTTCAACCACAGGTTACATATCTGATAGTTTGTTCTCAGAAAAACAAAAGAAATACATAAAAATAAAAAAAATGGTGACATACAGGATGTGTGTGATGAAGACAGACTGACAGAATAAAACCTTTTCTTTCAGAAGCATTTTTCATGATAGATTACCTCGGCCTAACTGGTCAAAGTAAATCCAGTAATCGTTGTTTCAGCCACAGAGCTCTACCGTAGACAGTGATACAGCCTAGCTGATAATAAAGTGCCACACAGAAAACGTTTGCTCCTGTTCTCACACTGTCTTCTTCCTTTAAACCACTGAGTTGCTTTTCATTATCGCTGCCTCTGTCTCCTGCTAACCTTTCTCTGGTCTCCATGGAAAAGATAGGAGAAGAGTTTTAATGTAGAAGGGTTTCCTCCACTGTGGGTTGTGTCGGGCTAACACATGTAGCCTCCCTAATGGTGGATAACATGTGTCAACCTCAGCTAGTGGGAACCTCTACTTCTGACACTGGCGAAGAAAGGAACAACAGTAGGAGTCCTAACTTTTCCCCTTCTGACTGACAGACCACAGAGAGCCTCTCCATCACTTCTTACTGAACCACAGAGACCACACACACACACACACACACACACACACACACACACACACACACACACACACACACACACACACACACACACACACACACACACACACACACACACACACACACACACACACACACACACACATACATACATACATACATACATACATACATACATACATACATACATACATACATACATACATACATACATACATACATACATACATACATACATACATACATACATACACTACACAAACACAGAATACTGGAACCTTTTCACTGCACTGGTAACGAGACAGGATAATGATGTCACTGATGATGACAACAAAGCAAAACTACAAATACAGGTACAGTAGAAACCGATGACTCTGACTCCGAATCAAGACTGCCTCTCATTCCTTTGGAGAACAAGACATTCCCAGTCTCAAACAAACTCTTATGGGCTAATTGTAAAATAAAGACATCACTTAAGAAATGCATTAAAGGCAGTCCTAATCATCACTACCAACAATGTAGTAGCAACAAGTGATTGTTTTCTAATCTCCCTCCAGAAGTGAGTGCTTTTATGTAAATGTTTTTCATGAATAATCAGAGTCAAAATGAAGGTACAGTTTGCTTTAACTGTCTTTCAAGACACCCAAGGAGGGTACTGTACACACATGAGGAATTATACAATAATATGGTAATATTAACAGATGCTTTTATCCAAAGAAACTCATAGTTAGCAACATACTGTACATTGTGTGACTTACACACACAACCATACACACTAAATAGTATTCATAGTGCACAGAACGATGTGACTTTACAGAGGTGGAAACAGAAATGGAGGTGTTGTAAGTGGCTGTACAGACGGAAGGGGAAAATCCGCTGTGGCATACTAGAGCATTCGCTACACCTCAAACACTCATACCTACTCCACAGCAGCCCCCAAAACCCCTTCGGTTAACAGAGACAGCGTTAACTTTCTCTCTTCCCACATGTAGTAACCTATTTAACATCAACCGCCACTGTTAGTGTACACCACGCTCTAACCGGTTGCTCCACCGGAACTCCAGCCATGTTTTACGGTGTACACCGATACAGTTGAAACAACTCCACAGCTTTCCCTCTCTCCTGGAGCCATTGAAAGTGATCATTCTAGAATGAGTCTAATTCTAGAAAGCACCGTCTGGTTCTGACTCCATGGTTGAATGACAGAGGTCACTAGATGGCCATGCTAAACTGTCACGTTCTGTCACGTTATGTCTTTGTTTTAGTATGGTCAGGGCGTGAGTTGGGTGGGTTGTTTATGTTAGTTTTTCTATGATTTGCTATTTCTGTGTTTGGCCTGGTATGGTTCTCAATCAGAGGCAGCTGTCAATCGTTGTCCCTGATTGAGAACCATATTTAGGTAGCCTGTTTTCTATTGTGTTTCGTGGGTGATTGTTTTCTGTTGTGTGTCTGCACCACCCAGAACTGTTTTCGGTTGTTTCTCTTTGTTATTTTTGTTGTTTCTGTGTTCATTTGAATAAATATGGACATATACCACGTACCAAATTGGTCCGATCTCTCTTACTCCTCATCAGAGGAAGACGACGAACATTACATAAACTGGATAACGGTGTCAATATGGTCAGATTTGATAAGTAGGTACTAGGTAGAGCTTGTTCTTTATCAAATAGGGTAAGAGGTCAAATTCAGGGTAAGGTTATAGTTCAGGTTTGGGGTTAATAGCATTTGTGTAACGTTTGTGTCTATCCATCTGTCCTTTCTAGCATGGCCTGATGTGACGATCATGGAACTTATGGGTCATATAGGTCATTAGTTGTGGAACAAAGTGACTAATATCCACAGCTAGAGGTCAGCAGAAAACATCACCTTTAACATCAATACCTGCTTTTCTTAACTTACCCCTCTTAATCATTGGTATGCGTTGCTTTTATGTCACTTTTTTCACTTATAGTATTGTAAAGTGCTGCTCATCCATTGCTAATGTCTAGCGCGCACCAGGGGGATGCATGGCAGCCATTTTGCACCATAACCCTCACCACATGTTGGCTATCACATTGGATGACAGAGGACAACAAATCGGCCATTTAAAACTAGTATTTTATTAAGAAACATTATACATTGTTTCGGCATACTGGCAAATAGCCAGCTAGTTAACACACAATCACAATCATCAACTTCACTGTGGAAGTAAATTCGATTGAATCATTCATAAATATATAAAGATATTCATTAAAGTGACATAAACGTTATAATAGCTGCATATTGAAAATATTCAAACATTCAAAGTCAATAGTCGGCTGTACTAGGAACTGTCCTTCTACGTCTTGTGGTGAGTTGTTGACCATTGAGAAGCAATTTTGGGGTGGCGAGCTGAAAATGTTGTTTTGTGAGGGTTGTTGTTGGCTGGTTGTGCGATAGTGGTGGTTGTAGTAGAAGTAGTAGTTGAGGTGATGTGATGTTTTTGCAGTGTGTGAGACTTGTTCTTCTCGTTCAGGTACTGCATGGTTTTCTGTGCCCAGGGGTTGGAAGTGTCAGAGCAGATTCGTAGGCCTTTCACTGTGACAAACCTGGGGAAAGAACAGGTTTTTAAAAAACTATTAGACCAGTCACAAATACGCGCTCAAAACAGTCATGCTTTCTATTAACCAACTGTCTATCCAGGTATAATGCATTATGAATGCATTCATATACTGCATTCACAACAGCTGAAATAAGTAAGGGATAATCAATGGAAAATGAACAATGTGAAAAGTGTGTTCCATGACCCGCTAGCGGAATGAAACTAACCTTCCACAGTTGCATTATTTTCCAGAGAGAACGCATAGAGCCCCGAGTTGATTATGCCTTTTATACCATGGCTATAATTTAACACATTTGCCGCTAGAGATGTGTTCATTTGCAGGTAAAAATGTGTTCAACATCCACTGACGTAGCTAGCAAGTTTACTCGATAGCTACTGTAGTTGCCTTGGTAGTCAAACAAACAGACTTGCTAGTTTAGCTAACCACACCATCAGTCCTAGCTTGCTATTCTTAATATCGAATTCAACAATGCCAATGATGTTATGAGCACTTACATCACTGCCTTTATGTTACACATGGCTGTGTCCTGTAGGTAGTAGGAATCGATCAGGTTGCGGCGCACTATAGTGCCTTTAATCTCCAAACAGCAGGAGATTACTGATCCACCGGCTACAAGAGAGAGAAGAGTTGTATTATCATGTTCATCATCACCATCATCCATGTCCACTGTACTTATAAAGCATGACATCATTTTCTTCCCCTTGAATTTCCATCGTCATCAATTTGCTTCCTATGCCAAGAACAAACATCTTGAGTGGAATCTAACACTATCTAACCAAATGCATGATCACAGAACACACACACACCTTGAGCTGAAGTGGTGGACATCAGTAGAGCGGTGGTGAAGAGAAGCGGGAGAGTGAGGAGGGCCTTCATTCTGCCTGTATCACTGACTCGGAGTCTGCAGTCAGATGTGTCACAGCTCACCAGAACTGTAGCTCTTTTTAAGCCCACCAACCTCATACGCAGAGACACAACATACCCGTATGCAAATATTTTTCCTACACTCAGAGAGCATCACAGACGGGTTTCCTCCCACAGAACCCCCTAACCATGAGGACTGTCTCCCCCGCTATCACTTTCTCATCACTGGTGACTTAGCGGGTTTCCATAGCGGTGGTGAGTGACACTACTCTAGCCATAGATTTCTAGTTCTGACTGTAGTACTGAGAGGCTGGTTTAATGCATGTCTATGTGGACACAGAGGGAAGCGCTGTGTTTTGGTTAAGAAATGGCATGATAACATGCCCGACTGACTGGTCTCTCAGTATTAGTGTTAGTGAGACAGTTTAATAAGAGGCCCATGTAGCATTTGAGGCTAACCACAAGATAGGTTGAGATTGCAAGGGAGGACATTTTCAGAGGCGTCACATCCAAATGGAAGATGTGGCTTGAGTGGGACGCCAAACAATTCCTACGCTAACCCTGACTGACTGTGCATACTGTACTATTCACACAGTAGTGGCAGTAGTGTGGCAGACACTGTTCAAATGGAGACTTCAACCTGTCACTGTGTGAGAGTGAGTTAGTTACCACAAGGGTAAAATGAGAAGTTGCCAATGACCTTTTATTTTTATATCAAAGCTTTGCAGCAGTAAAAACACCTGTAGAATCAACTAATATCAAGCCGAACACATTACTGTTATAATGTATTTATCTTAAACTGATTTAGAAACAGTTTACTAGGTAATAAATGCATTACAAAAGAAAAACACACAAAAAAGTTAATATGTTAGTGTTTGTCATGTAAATACTGTTTAGGTCCAGTTTGAACAATCCAAGACTGATCTGTCGGATGACAAGGATATTTCCTCCAAATATTCTGCTAGGCCATACAAATACCGTGGTGATTGTCCAACTCCTATAATGATGTTATGCACCATGCTGACCATCACTTTGAAGGTAAACTGACCAGGAAAACCCCTAGTCATATTATCTGAGAGTAATGCTCATCACTGACCAGATGACTCCTGCGTAGTCGAGATGTGTTTTCTGTTGCTGCGGGTTGAGTGGAGCTACTCATCTCTCTGACCACAGATGGTTTAGACCTCTCTAAATAACACACACACACGCACACGCACACACACACACACACGCATGCACACACACTGTTCCACTGGTTATGGTATTTCTGTGGCCGCGTGTTCTTTAGACTCCTGAAAGTCCCCTTAACGTTCTTGGGACATTGTGTCATGGCCCCCTGGAGGTGTTTGACACGTGATGGTCCCAGGTGCCTCAAACGATTATAAGTAAAGTCATTAAATGGTATGGGGGTTATAAGGTAACTGTTATAATGTTCAGCTAAAATAGTGTAAAATCTTCAATCAGTTACTATATGATTGCATTTGGCATGATCACTTCACACTGACTTTTCAATATGACCCCACATGGGTTTGAATTTACAACCTCTGGACTTGGGGTGGACTTCCTGCCGGGCCACCAAAATCTGTCAAATTTCAGAAGTTCCCCTACACATTCATCAGTGGTTCACCAATCAGGGCCTTAATGGGCTTGGCAACAGTAAACAAGGACGATGTGTCATGAAACTAGGGTGCGTGTGCCCTGGGTAAAATGTTTGTTTGTTTGTTGGTAGAACGTCTCTTTGCGACCATCAGGTGACGTCCCCGGGACGAACCGGGTACTAGACAAAAACCTCCAGGGAACCATGACACAACATCCCATGAACGTTCAGGCGCCCTCCAGGGGACCATGACACAACGTCCCAAGAACGTCCTAAAAACGTCCTCGGGGACATTCCCGGGACCAACCGAGAACTAGACAAAACCACCCAGGGACCAGGACACAACGTCCTGACGACTTTAGGCCGACTATTACGTGACATCACGGGGTCGTCCTAACGAACTCATTATTGTTTGCAGGGGTCATATCTGAAAGTAATTGTTATCACTGCCCAGATTAATCATTGGTTATTATTAGAGATGCCTTTTCTGTTGCTGTGGGTTCTGAGTCAGGGTTTTATCTGATGAGTGGAGCTACTATTCTCTGATAATTTACACACACACACGTGCTCTTTCCACTGGTTTATGATGTGTTATGAAGTGTTCTTAACACAGGGCCTAGGTGTGACATGGTAAGAACAGAAAGGTGATGGGGGCTGAGGGAGGGAGAGGAAGAGAGTGAGAGAGGTGAAGAAAAGACAAGGGCTTACAAGAAAGGAAGTAGGGGTAGTGTTGGTGGTCTACTCAGTCATTCCATCAGTGTTTGCATGAAATAAGTCGCAACACAACCACTGTACAGTAAGAAGCATTTAAAGTAGCTGCGGACAGAGATTTATTGTGTGTCCAATTCGTATGGTTCATGCAAATAAGGCAGACACCATCAATAATAATAATAATTATAAGTAATAATAATACAATGTAGACAGTTGAAATATAAGTGGCCGAGCATGTATGCATAGATCTGTTCAAAAGACAAAGAGGAAGAGAGAGAGAGAGAGAAAGAGAGAGACAGATCTGTGACTGACCCAAAATTAAAATGAAGGAAAGCTTTGACTATGTACAGACTCAGTGAGCATAGCCTTGCTATTGAGAAAGGCCGCCGTAGGCAGACATGGCTCTCAAGAGAAGACAGGCTATGTGCTCACTGCCCACAAAATGAGGTGGAAACTGAGCTGCACTTCCTAACCTCCTGCCCATTGTATGACCATATCAGAGAGACATATTTCCCTCAGATTACACAGATCCACAAAGAATTCGAAAACAAATCCAATTTTGATAAACTCCCATATCTACTGGGTGAAATTCCACAGTGTGCCATCACAGCAGCAATATTTGTGACCTGTTGCCACGAGAAAAGGGCAACCAGTGAAGAACAAACACCATTGTTGTCACGCCCTGGTCAAAGTATTTTGTGTTTATCTTTATGTATTTGGTCAGGCCAGGGTGTGTTTGTCTTGCATGGGATTGTTTTTGTCTAGCAAGGTCTATGGCTGTCTGGAGTGGTTCTCAATCAGAGGCAGGTGCTTATCGTTGTCTCTGATTGGGAACCATATTTAGGCAGCCATATTCTTTGAGTTTGTCGTGGGTGATTGTCCTTAGTGTCTTACTTGTACTCTCTGTTAGTTTGCACGAGATAGGCTGTTTTCGGTTTTCATTACGTTTATTGTTTTGTAGTGTTTAGTGTTTAGTCGTGTTTACGTTTTGTTTAATAAATATGGATCGCAATCGACACGCTGCAGTTTGGTCCGACTCTCCTTCATCACCACTAGAAAACCGTTACAATTGTAAATACAACCCATATTTATGCTTATTTATTTTATCTTGTGTCCTTTAAACATTTGTACATTGTTAAAACACTGTATATATATATATAATATGACATTTGTAATGTCTTTATTGTTTTGAAACTTCTGTATATGTAAAGTTTACTGTTCATTTTTATTGTTTATTTCACTTTATATATTATCTACCTCACTTGCTACCTCACTTGCTATATTATCTACCTCACTTGCTTTGGCAATGTTAACACATGTTTCCCATGCCAATAAAGCCCTTGAATTGAATTGAATTGAATTGAGAGAGAGAAAGAGAGAAAGAAAGTAAGACAGAGAGTGAGAGAGAAAGAGAAAGAGCAGAGGTGTCATCTAACCACAAACATGTACTGTAGGTGAGATAAGTGTGTAGGAGAGACTGGAACACTGTAGTCCGTTATCACAGCCCATGTGTTCAAAAGTACACACTGCACGTTGCCCACACACACACACACACACAGACTTCTGTTCCAAGCCCGAGGGTTGCTCTCCGGTTGAGAGACAAAGAGAGTATAGCCTCAGGGCTAGTCTATGTTAATGTGCCTCCAGGATATATTAGCTAAGTCATATTTAATATACTGTTCCGTTTGTATAGGGATTCCTATGGTGGGAGAGGCATTGGGACACTCTGACCATCACTTCCCCTCTCTCTCTGTCGTCCTTCCCTACATCACATTTTTGTGTGCAAATGAATGGGTAAGCATGGAGATAGTCATTTCCAAACTAGTTCTCTTTAAGCCATGTTCTGGGCTGAGATAGGCCTATCTACAGATAGCTTAAACTCCTTAAACTTAAACTTTCCAAACTAGTTCTCTTTAAGCCAATCTGGACACTGAATGTAATAAAGGTTTGATGAAAGGTTGCACATGAAAGTCAGAAAAGGACAGAGAAGTAAATAACACAACCAGGTTTGGGGTTAATTCCACAAATGCAATTCTAGTTCAATTCCCCCTCATTGTAAATTCCATTTAATTCAATTAAAATTCCTGGTCAGTCTCTGATGAATCAGTGATGATTACATTCCTCCCAATTACAATGTTAGGTGCATTCCAAGAATTAAATTCCCAATTAAATTCCCCAACAATTACACAAATTCCAATTCCTTCAGCCATTCAGGCTGATCATGTCACTGTTAGCTATACTGGCAATATATAAATCCATGTAAACATGACTTATATTTGTTTTATACTAGGTGGAATTTTAAATGGAATTAGAATTGACCCCAACTAGACAGACACTGGACCCAACTAGACAGACATCAATTGAATAATAATATAATCATCATCATCATAATATTATAATATATGCAATTTAGCAGATGTTCCTAAACTCGTATGTGTCACGCCCTGGTCAAAGTATTTTGTGTTTATCTTTATGTATTTGGTCAGGCCAGGGTGTGGCATGGGGTTTTTGTAATTGTGGTGTGTTTGTCTTGGGGTTTTGGTGGTGGTATTGGGATTGTAGCTTAGTGGGTTATCTAGCAAAGTCTATGGCTGTCTGGAGTGGTTCTCAATCAGAGGCAGGTGCTTATCGTTGTCTCTGATTGGGAACCATATTTAGGCAGCCATATTCTTTGAGTTTGTCGTGGGTGATTGTCCTTAGTGTCCTCTCTGTTAATTTGCACCAGATAGGCTGTTTCGGTTTCGTTGATTGTTTTTTGTAAGTTCGTGTTTCTTTGTTGTATTAAACATGGATCGCAATCGACACGCTGCAGTTTGGTCCGACTCTCCTTCATCACCACTAGAAAACCGTAACAGAATCACCCACCACCAACGGACCAAGCAGCGTGTTAACAGGCAGCAGCAGCAGGAGCAGCAGCAGCTGCAGTGGGAGAGGCTGCACCACCTGGAGAAATGGACATGGGAGGAAGAACTGGACGGTAAAGGACCCTGGGCTCAGCCTGGAGAATATCGCCGCCCCAAGGAAGAACTGGAGGCGGCGAAAGCTGAGAGGCGCAGATATGAGGAGGCAGCACGGCGTAGCGGATGGAAGCCTGAGAATCAGCCCCAAAAATTTCTTGGGGGCTCAGGGAGAGTGTGGCAGAGTCAGGAGTCAGACCTGAGCCAACTCTCCCTGTTTATCGTGAGGAGCCAAGGAGGAGACCAGAACCAGAGCCGGTGTTGGAGGTGAGCGAAACAGAGACTGTGAAGGAGTTAATGGGGAAATTGGAGGAGAGAGAAATGAGGGAGTTGCTGTGTTGGTGCTTTTTGCATGGAATTCGCCCGACGGAACGTGTTGGGGATTTGATGGCACCTGGGTTAGCGCTCCATACTCGTCCTGAGGTGCGTGTTAGTCGGCTGGTGAAGTTGGTGCCAGCCTCACGCACCAGGCCTCCTGTGCACATCCCTAGCCTTGCACGTCCTGTGCCAACACTGCTCTCAAGATCTCCAGTACGCCTTCACGGTCTAGCCCATCCTGTGCCACCTCCACACTCCAGTCCTCCGGTAGCAGCTCCCCGCACCAGGCTTCCTGTGCGTGTCCTCGATCCAGTACCACCAGTTCCAGCACCACGCACCAGGCCTTCAGTGTGCCTCGCCTGTTCAGCGCAGCCAGCGCTTTTCTCCTCTCCTGCGCTGCTGGAGTCTCCCGCCTGTTTAGCGCAGCCAGAGCCTTTCTCCTCTACAGCGCTGCCGGAGCCTCCCGCCTGTTCAGCGCAGCCAGAGCTGCCAGTCCGCATGGAGCAGCCAGAGCTGTCAGTCTGCATGGAGCAGCCAGTCTGCATGGAGCAGCCAGAGCTGTCAGTCTGCATGGAGCAGCCAGAGCTGCCAGTCTGCATGGAGCAGCCAGTCTGCCAGTCTGCATGGAGCTGCCAGTCTGCAAGGAGCAGCCAGAGCTGTCAGTCTGCATGGAGCAGCCAGAGCTGCTAGTCTGCATGGAGCTGTCAGTCTGCATGGAGCAGCCAGAGCTGTCAGTCTGCATGGAGCAGCCAGAGCTGCCAGTCTACATGAAGCAGCCAGTCTGCATGAAGCAGCCAGAGCTGTCAGTCTGCATGGAGCAGCCAGAGCTGCCAGTCTGCATGAAGCAGCCAGAGCTGTCAGTCTGCATGGAGCAGCCAGAGCTGCCAGTCTGCATGGAGCTGCCAGTCTGCAAGCATGGAGCAGCCAGAGCTGTCAGTCTGCATGAAGCAGCCAGAGCTGCTAGTCTGCATGGAGCTGCCAGTCTGCCATGGAGCAGCCAGAGCTGCCAGTCTGCATGGAGCAGCCAGAGCTGTCAGTCTGCAAGGAGCAGCCAGAGCTGTCAGTCTGCATGGAGCAGCCAGAGCTGCCAGTCTGCATGGAGCTGCCAGTCTGCCAGTCTGCATGGAGCTGCCAGTCTGCAAGGAGCTGAGCTGTCAGTCTGCAAGGAGCAGCCAGGGCTGCTAGCTGCATGGAGCAGTCTGCATGGAGCAGCCAGAGCTGCCAGTCTGCATGGAGCAGCCAGAGCTGCCAGTCTACATGAAGCAGCCAGTCTGCATGAAGCAGCCAGAGCTGTCAGTCTGCATGGAGCAGCCAGAGCTGCCAGTCTGCATGGAGCTGCCAGTCTGCAAGGAGCAGCCAGAGCTGTCAGTCTACATGAAGCAGCCAGAGCTGCTAGTCTGCATGGAGCTGTCAGTCTACATGGAGCAGCCAGAGCTGTCGGTCTGCATGGAGCAGCCAGAGCTGTCAGTCTGCATGTAGCAGCCAGAGCTGTCAGTCTGCATGGAGCAGCCAGAGCTGCCAGTCTGCATGGAGCTGCCAGTCTGCAAGGAGCAGCCAGAGCTGTCAGTCTGCATGGAGCAGCCAGAGCTGCTAGTCTGCATGGAGCTGTCAGTCTGCATGGAGCAGCCAGAGCTGTCAGTCTGCATGGAGCAGCCAGAGCTGCCAGTCTACATGAAGCAGCCAGTCTGCATGGAGCAGTCAGAGCTGTCAGTCTACATGGAGCAGCCAGAGCTGCCAGTCTGCATGAAGCAGCCAGAGCTGTCAGTCTGCATGGAGCAGCCAGAGCTGCCAGTCTGCATGGAGCTGCCAGTCTGCAAGGAGCAGCCAGAGCTGTCAGTCTACATGAAGCAGCCAGAGCTGTCAGTCTGCAAGGAGCTGCCAGTCTGCAAGGAGCTGTCAGTCTGCAAGGAGCCGCCAGTCTGCCCAGCGCCGCCAGTGCCGCCAGTCTGCCCAGCGCCGCCAGTGCCGCCAGTCTGCCCAGCGCCGCCAGTGCTCCCAGTCTGCCCAGCACCGCCAGTCTGCCCAGCGTCGCCAGTCTGCCCAGCGTCGCCAGTCTGCCCAGCGTCGCCAGTCTGCCCAGCGCCGCCAGTCTGCCCAGCGCCGCCAGTCTGCCCAGCGCCACCAGTCTGCCCAGCGTCGCCAGTCTGTCAGGATCAGTTAGATCCGCCAGTCAGCCAGGATCCACCAGTCAGCCAGGATCCACCAGAAGTGCCAGTCGGCCAGGATCTGCCAGTCGGCCAGGATCTGCCAGTCGGCCAGGATCCGCCAGTCAGCCAGACTCTTCCAGATCTGCCAGTCAGCCAGACTCTTCCAGATCTGCCAGTCAGCCAGACTCTTCCAGATCTGCCAGTCAGCCAGACTCTTCCAGATCTGCCAGTCAACCAGACTCTTCCAGATCTGCCAGTCAGCCAGACTCTTCCAGATCCGCCAGACTCTTCCAGATCTGCCAGTCAACCAGACTCTTCCAGATCTGCCAGTCAACCAGACTCTTCCAGATCTGCCAGTCAGCCAGGATCTTCCAGATCTGCCAGGATCTTCCAGATCTGCCAGTCAGCCAGGATCTGCCAGTCAGCCAGGATCTGCTGAAACCACCAGCCAGCCAGGATCTGGTAGATCTATCTACCTGCCTGAGCTTCCTCTCACTCCTGAGCTTCCTCTCACTCCTGAGCTTCCTCTCACTCCTGAGCTTCCTCTCACTCCTGAGCTTCCTCTCACTCCTGAGCTTTCTCTCACTCCCGAGCTTCCCCTCAGTCCCGAGCTGCCTCAGTCCCGAGCTGTCCTTCAGTCCCGATCTGCTCCTCAGTCCAGTGGGGTTCTGGGTGAGGACTACTAGGCCATGGTTGGCAGCGAGGGTGGACTATCCAGGGACGAAGGGAGAGGGGACTAAGACATTAACTGAGTGGGGTCCACGTCCCACGCCGGAGCCGCCACCATGGACAGACGCCCACCCGGACCCTCCCTATTGTTTTGAGGTGCGTTCGGGAGTCCGCACCTTAGGGGGGGGGGGTTCTGTCACGCCCTGGTCAAAGTATTTTGTGTTTATCTTTATGTATTTGGTCAGGCCAGGGTGTGGCATGGGGTTTTTGTAATTGTGGTGTGTTTGTCTTGGGGTTTTGGTGGTGGTATTGGGATTGTAGCCTAGTGGGTTATCTAGCAAAGTCTATGGCTGTCTGGAGTGGTTCTCAATCAGAGGCAGGTGCTTATCGTTGTCTCTGATTGGGAACCATATTTAGGCAGCCATATTCTTTGAGTTTGTCGTGGGTGATTGTCCTTAGTGTCCTCTCTGTTAATTTGCACCAGATAGGCTGTTTCGGTTTCGTTTATTGTTTTTTTGTAAGTTCGTGTTTCTTTGTTGTATTAAACATGGATCGCAATCGACACGCTGCAGTTTGGTCCGACTCTCCTTCATCACCACTAAAAAACCGTAACAGTATGGTTCATAAACTCGTATGGGTAGCTCAGGTTCATAAACTCTGTCTATCAAAGACAATTCCTTAAAATCCAAATAACTTCACAGATTGTCATTGTAAAGGGTTTAAACACTGTTTCCCATGCTCGTTCAATGAACCATAAACAATTAATGAACATGCACCTGTGGAACGGTCGTTAAGACACTAACGGCTTACAGACAGTAGGCAATTTAGGTCACGGATATGAAAACTTCGGACACTAAAGATGCCTTTCTGCTGACTCTGAAAAACACCAAAAGAAAAATGCCCAGATGCTAATCTGTGTGAATGTGCCTTAGGCATGCTGCAAGGAGGCATGAGGACTGCAGATGTGGCCAGGGCAATAAATTGCAATGTCCATACTGTGAAACGCCTAAGACAGTGCTACAGGGAGACAGGACGGACAGCTGATTGTCCTCGCAGTGGCAGACCCAGTGTAACAACACCTACACAGGATTGGTACATCCGAACATCACACCTGCAGGACAGATATAGGATGGTAACAACAACTGACTGAGTTACAACAGGAACGCACAATCCCTCAACCAGTGTTCAGACTGTCCGCAATAGGCTGAGAGAGACTGGACTGAGGGCTTGTAGGCCTGTTGTAAGGCAGGTCCTCACCAGACATCGCCTTTGGACACAAACCCACCGTCGCTGGACCAGACAGGACTGGCAAAAAGTTATCTTCACTGACGAGTCGCGGTTTTGTCTCACAAGGGGTGATGGTTGGATTCACGTTTATCGTCAAAGAAATGAGCGTTACACGGAGGCCTGTACTCTGGAGCGGGATCGATTTGGAGGTGGAGGGTTCGTCATGGTCTGGGGCGGTGTGTCACAACATCATCGGACTGAGCTTATTGTCATTGCAGGCAATCTCAACGCTGTGTGTTACAGGGATGACATCCTCCTCCCTCATGTGGTACCCTTCTTGTAGGCTCATCCTGACACGACCCTCCAGCATAACAATGCCACCAGCCATACTGCTATTTCTGTGAGTGATTTCCTGCAAGAAAGCAATGCCAGTGTTCTGCCATGGCCAGCGAAGAGCCCAGATCTCAATCCCATTGAGCACGTCTGGGACCTGTTGGAACGGAGAGTGAGGGCTAGGGCCATTCCCCCCAGAAATGTCTGGGAACTTGCAGGTGCCTTGGTGGAAGAGTGGGGTGACATCTCACAGCAAGAACTGGCATACCTGGTGCAGTCCATGAGGAGGAGATGCACTGCAGGACTTAATGCAGCTGGTGGCCACACCAGATACTGACGGTTACTTTTGATTTTGACCCCCCCCTTTGTTCAGGGACACATTATTACATTTCTGTTAGTCACATGACTGTGGAGCTTGTTCAGTTTATGTCTCAGTTGTTGAATCTTGTTATGTTCATATAAATATTTACAGCTGTTAAGTTTGCTGAAAATAAACGCAGTTGACAGTGAGAGGACGTTTCTTTTTCTGCTGAGTTTATATATTAATAGAGAGTTACCTAAACTGAAGTAGGTGAGAGGTTCACACAGCCAAAGGAACATTAGACAAGATCAGTCATTGACACAGGCTTTGTGAGACAGCATCCGACATCACGTATTACAGTCTGTCTTTTTTAGCGTACGCTGAATTTGCAAAGATGTTCAAATAAACCTAGATGTAAACTAAACCCAGCATGACATTCCCAGGTAAGGGATAGGTCAAGCTCTTACAACTTGGCAATGACCAAACTCTGGTTATGAATGGGGGAAAAGAGGAACTTCTGTTGTTACACTCTCTCTTTCCGTTCTAATTCATAAACGTAAGACGTTCGCAAATAGCTTAAATTACATCTTCATTCAGATAAACGGATCTGAATGACCAAACTGCTGGTAAAGTCTAGGCCTACTTCTGCTTTTCATGAAGGGGGAATCACAATGCAGAACTAGAGAATAATGGCGTTTTCAAACATGAATTCAAGACATTTGGTAATATGTCTTTCACCATTTCAGGGTGCACTTTATCTGAACGTTTCTACTATTCAACGACCACAACAACACCAAAAAAACACCTTGCCCAATGCAGTCTGAAGACAGGCCGTGCCCTGAAAGGCATGACTACCCAACCCATGGGTCCATACATGACTCAATACCCACACCATCTACCTGTTTCCTGTCACACCAAACTCCTATGTAACACAGACACAGAGCTGTCTCTAAGGAAATCAATGGGACGGATGCATCTCAATAGCTTTAGGCGATACGTTTCTGCATATACTATGAGTTGCCTTTTTATCCACAAAGGCATATTTTCGCTCAATTCCTATTTTTTGCCAAAAGTGCAATCTGAAGTACAGGAGAGGGCAGTCTGCACACTGCAAAAAGTAATCATCGATATTCCCTGTTGTGGTTAACCTTTCTGCCTGATAAGATGCTGGTGGTGGTAAGAAGCTTCCCTAGTCCAGGGATGAGCAACTAGCCGCCCGCCGACCATTTGAAAGCCCTCGGATCATTGGAATTATTTATTTTTTACTCAGTCGGGGTCTTACTGTTGAGAGTTAGAATAGTAGAATTACACAAGGTGCAATTCCTTAATATGGTTAGTGTATCAGCTGTTTTTATCTTGTTATGTCAGTCACTGGCAGTCTATCTAAACTTGTTATTATGGTCGAATTACTGACCTGGCTTAGAAAACAAATATTTTGTTAGTCAGTCTCACCTAGATATCATATTAAAAACTGCAAACATTTCTCTCCAGCTCATTTTCCTCTCTGCCCCATGTCAAGATGTGTAGAATTGCAGCAAACTTGTTTTAAAACTGCAAATGAACGCAAAATTATATATACAGAAGGCCAAAAAGTATTTAGTCAACGACCAATTGTGCAAGTTCTCCCACTTAAAAAGATGAGAGAGGCCTGTAATTTTCATCATAGGTACACTTCAACTATGACAGACAAAAGGAGGGAAAAAAATCCAGAAAATCACATTGTAGGATTTTTAATGAATTTATTTGCAAATTATGGTGGAAAATAAGTATTTGGTGAATAACAAAAGTTTATCTCAATACTTTGTTATATACCCTTTGTTGGCAATGACAGAGGCCAAACGTTTTCACAAGGTTTTCACACACTGTTGTTGGTATTTTGGCCCATTCCTCCATGCAGATCTCCTCTAGAGAAGTGATGTTTTGGGGCCGTTGCTGGGCAACACAGACTTTCAACTCCCTCCAAAGATTTTCTATGGGGTTTAGATCTGGAAACTGGCTAAGCCACTCCAGGACCTTGAAATGCTTCTTATGAAGCCACTCCTTCGTTGCCCGGGCGGTGTGTTTGGGATCATTGTCATGCTGAAAGACCCAGCCACGTTTCATCTTCAATGCCTTTGCTGATGGTAGGCTTTGTTACTTTGGTCCCAGCTCTCTGCAGGTCATTCACTAGGTCCCCCCGTGTGGTTCTGGGATTTTTGCTCACCGTTCTTGTGATAATTTTGACCCCACGGGGTGAGATCTTGCGTGGAGCCCCAGATCGAGGGATATTATCAGTGGTCTTGTATGTCTTCCATTTCCTAATAATTGCTCCCACAGTTGATTTCTTCAAACCAAGCTGCTTACCTATTGCAGATTCAGTCTTCCCAGCCTGGTGCAGGTCTACAATTTTGTTTCTGGTGTCCTTTGACAGCTCTTTGGTCTTGACCATAGTGGAGTTTGGAGTGGGACTATTTGAGGTTGTGGGCAGGTGTCTTTTACACTGATAACAAGTTCAAACAGGTGCCATTAATACAGGTAACGAGTGGAGGACAGAGGAGCCTCTTAAAGAAGAAGTTACAGGTCTGTGAGAGCCAGAAATCTTGCTTGTTTATAGGTGACCAAATACTTATTTTCCACCATAATTTGCAAATAAATTCATTAAAAATCCTAGTGGGGGGGGTACACAGACCCGCGAGCGACTGGCCCTGATTTTTTGTGTCCCCTACCCCTATCAAAGTTGCCCTTCCCTGCCCTAGGCCAACAAATTGGTGTGGACTGGGGCTGGTGCACTTGGTTTCAGGGAATGGAAAACTCTCCCTCTTTCTTCCTCTTTTCAGTTTCCTGCTCCAACCGCAAAGGACCGATCTGGATGGAGGGAGGAAGGATGGGTGGAGGGAGGGCGGGAGAGGAGGAAGGAGGGCTGTGAAATGTGTGCAGTCACAAGCACATGATCTCATGACCTCACAGCATGCCCAAACATATCTGTTGACATCCTCACTTGTGGCCCCCGTCACCCCACCCCATCATGCCACACATACACATACAAATACACACAGTGTCGTATGGCAGCATAGAAAAATGTGCAGTTGTTAAGTTGCTAATTCCCTGCTATTCTACACATTTTGAGTAGTGCATACACACACACACAACCCAAGTACCTACCGCTGCACAGTGGAAATCACAATCTAGTCACCCCTAGCCCTGGGTTTGTGTCATTTCAATGGACTAGGCCCGTGCAAATTCATGTCCCTATTAAGACTCATGAAAGAACCATCCCCTAACCTAAATCCAACATAAATTCTACATTTTCCAACAGTAGAGAAATCCATAGGCCTGAATCCATCTGGTCAGTGGCCTGACCATCATGTTTTCAGAGTTTCATTCAATAAGCACACCATGGTCCTAATTACACAATCTTTGCAGGAAATGTCTGACTAAGCAGAAGCACCCATGAGTGTCCCCCCATCCCCCGTGACCCCAGCCAACCCCATCCTCGCTCTAAAAAAATAAAAAAACAGATCCGGACGGACTGAATCAGGTTCCTCATTTTAGGGTTTAAAAGCTGAGGATCTGGTCAAGAAAGATCAGTCATCTCCTCTCCTCCAGCCGGTTCTAGCCTTCTGAATCAGACAAGAACACAGTTGTGAACACCACCATAGCAACCATGCAGCTGTGCTACGGACCAATGGCGTGCCTCGCTCTCTTCGCTGTCATTCTCTCGTTAACAGCCACTGACACTGGTAAGTACAGTCTGCTACTGTAATGAATTTGGGGTGGATAGCCCTTGCAGGACTTGAACCAACAACTTTGCATATGTTCATCCAACAACTAAGATTATGCCAAGAGATCTGTAAATCCTTGGCAAAGTTATTGGTTTAGCCCTATTTTTGTGTTTTATAAACTCTGTAAATACAATATTTTCTGGAATAAAATCAGTTATTACAAATTTGCTGTACTAGAGGAAATTAGAGCGGGGTGGTGGTGGTGGGTTAAAACATGTTGTACTAAACCACATATGCTTCTTTAACTCTTCAGACGCCAACAAGGTTCACAACTGTTGCACAAAGGTCTCCAAGCAGAAGATCACCGTTCCCATCATCGGCGCCAGACTGCAGAAAAAGGCCCTCCCCTGCGTCAACGCTGTCATGTAAGAACCTCTCCATCCCAACAGAACACAGAACTTCACAAGTCATAATGTATTAGGCCCACTTTTACAACCTCCAGACAGACGAATGAGTTAGGACAAAAGAGTAGGACAGCTGTCTCAATGTTGTCATCTTGTGTTCCGCACAGCTTCGAGACCGACAACGGAGAGACCATCTGCAGCCATTGGAAAGAGTCCTGGGTTCGAAAAGCATTCTTCCAACTGGAGTGAGTCCTCAACAATATAACCAAAGAGTGGTCAATAGTCAGTCCTATTCATTCATATACATAGTGTAGTACTCCCTGTAGGCTAATCCTGTAATACTCACCGGTTACATACTTTCATGGCTGGCTAAAGTAGGTGACTTGCATGAAGACCTGTACAAGCGCCATTAGTAGAAAAGACCGGATGTAAAATAAATAAATGGTTGGTGGAAAGTTGAAATGCTTCCTTTTGCTGCCGTTTCTTCTAGGATGGCCAGAAAGTCACTGGACACACAGGTCCCCACCGCCAACTCCCCCACCACATCCCCATAGAGGACGCTCTTCACCATCATCATCATCATCGTCACTCGCTGAACTTGAGGGATAGCGTTGTTTAAACCTGTAATTGAAAGGATAAACTATTACATTATTTATGCTAAAGAAGGTACATGTAAAGCCATCGAGATAATATGAGAGAAACTGGTGTATTTATTATTTATTGCCAGTTGAAGTATTTATTGGGTGTTTTATATGTAGATTGAATGGCTTTGTATGAATTGCAGTTCGCTATATGCTATTAACATTTAGTTAATTCATATGATGTGCATTTTAAAGTCAAAGGTCAACAGCCTATTTCCAAGTTGAAATAAACTGGAGATGTAAAAATGTATGTCAAGTATTTATACCAAATAAAACAACTGAATCCTTTGCTATCCCATCTTATAATCAATCCCCGTGGTCATTTCGTTAGAAACATGAGTCCTGCGTATTGTACATTCTCCATTTGCATGGGTTAATTGGCTTCACACTCCCATTCATTTCTTCATTCTGAAACAGATTTTGTCTGAATCGCCTCTACTTATAGATTCTTGCCGCCACCGGGCGGATTCAATTTAGCATTGCAGCTACATACATTCAACATGTAATGGACCTTTCCTTATTTCATCGCTTTCATTTCACACTTGACTTCGAAGCTCCATCAGCTCCTAGAGTTTGCGTTACAGTTGATGCAATTAACGGTGGACGCCTAAACGTAAATGAAAACCACGTGGAGATATGTTGTGACCTGCTGCACCGGTGTAGATGGAAGGGGGGGATAGAAAGTTCCTAGATGTATGCACGATCTCGCACTCCACTGGCTCCTTGACACGCGACATTCGGACGTTGACTTTCAAAAAAAAAAATCCGAAGCTCCAAACGGACCTTTTCTAGTCATTTGCTTCCCAGCTAACGGCATTATTAACGTTTCACCTGGAGCCTGTCTATCAAATGAGGAGACACGGAGGTTTGATGAGACATTGTATCACGTTAGTTAGCTACGTTAGATGTTCGTGTCATTCGGTAAACAAGTCGAGCGAAATTATTCGAAGGATTATGCAAAACAATCACGAGTTGGAACCGCTAACGTAACGTCACCTAGTTAGCTAACGTTACTCGCCGAACTGTTGGCCAGCGGCTAATCAACTGCTATCCTAAATGTACTGTACTTTTGTATTCTTGACAGGTGCAAACTAGCCACGGTAACATAGTGTGCTAGATGGGGATGTCGTTGTCATATCCACTGGTGAAAGAGCCAGAAAGTTATGTGGATCCTGATCTAAACGAAGGTAATGGCGTCAACAACCGTTAGTAGCTCAAATGCTGAATGAATAACCTGTGCATGGCTGGTGTACCATTTCTTGTTTCCCAACGCCTCACCAGACTCTGACGAGATGAATTTCGCTATGGAAATGCATGAGATTAACCTGAGCTACACATACGACATGATCCAGCAGAGGATCCGCTCTATCAAGGAGTCCGCCAAATTTGACAGTGAGTTTGGACCTCGTAATATTTGTTGTAAATATCCTATCAGAAATACTCTGGCTCCCAAGTGGCGCGGTGGTCTTTAGCACTGCATCTCCGTGCTAGAGGTGTTACTGCAGACCCTGGTTCGATCCTGGGCTGTTTCACATCTGGCTGTGATTGGGAGTCCCGTAGGGCAGCGCTCAATCGGTTGGGAGGCCGGGGTAGGAGGTCATTGTAAATAAGAATTTGTTACTTGCCTAGTTAAATACAAAAAAAATAATGTTTGACTTTCAAGAAAAACATATTGGTCCAACTTGGGCACAAATTCCTGTTAGCTGCATAAAACTAATCCCATACATTGAATCATCTTAAATCCCTGTTTGGTGCATAAAATGAACCCCATACAGTCATTGCATAATGCTAACTGGATTAATTGGATTACTTTTCTCTATAATTTAGCCTAACAACAGGGTGGAACTCTATGGATTAGACAAACAGACCATCATCAAACATGGGAAAATAGATCAAACTGACTGTATATACACTATATATACAAAAGTATGTGGACACCCCTTCAAATGAGTGGATTTGGCTATTTCAGTACCTGTTGCTGACAGGTGTATAAAATCAAGCACAGAGCCATGCAATCTCCATTGACAAACATTGGCAGTAGAATGGCCTTACTGAAGAGCTTAGTGACTTTAAACGTGGCACTGTCATAGGATGACACCTTTCCAACAAGTCAATTTGTCGAATTTCTGCCTTGCTAGAGCTGCCCCGGTCACCTGTAAGTGCTGTTATTGTGAAGTGGAAACATCTAGGAGCAACAACAGCTCAGCCACGAAGTGGTAAGGCCACACAAGCTCACAGAACGGGACCACTGAATGCTGAAGCATGTAAAAAACACTCACTACCGAGTTCCAAACTGCCTCTGTAAGTAATGTCAGCACAAAAACTGTTCGTCTGGAGCTTCATGAAATGGGTTTCCTTGGCCGAGCAGCTGCACACAAGCCTAAGATTACCATGCGCAACGCCAAGCATCGGCTGGAGTGTTGTAAAGCTCGCCGCCATTGGCCTCTGGAGTGATGAATCACGCTTCACCATCACCAACTTCACGGCAACATTTTGGCCCTTTGCGGTTTCAGCATGACAATTCCCCCGCACACAAAGCGAGGTCCATACAAAATGGTTTGTCGAGAGATTGGTGTGGAAGAACTTGACTGGCCTGCACAGAGCCCTGACCTCAACCTTATCAAACACCTTTGGAATTAATTAGAACGCCGACTGTGAGCCAGGCCTAATCGCCCAACATCAATGCCCGACCTCACTAATGCTCATGTGGCTGAATGGAAGCAAGTCCCCACAACAATGTCCCACCCAAAAAAATAATGTCACTTCCTGAACTTGATGTCATTGTGGGAAGGGGCTGTTTTCTTAAATGAGAATTACTACAAAGTAACAGGGTGGAAAGTGATATCAGGGACACACAGAAAATGTTAAATACAAATATAATAAATACAATAATCATGAAAAAAATATAGAATTTGATGAGAGAAATTTTAAGGACTATAAAAGAATGAAGAAATACAGACTTAACAGCCAAATGCTCCATCTTAACATAGGCAGGGCAAACCCATGTTGGTGAATTCTGGTATATCATCAAATAAGTCAATCACAGCATGTTTTTGGATTTAATTAATTTTTTAAATTCCATTTATATTCCTAAAACCTTAGTTGAAAATTATGCTGTTGCTGATCTTGTTGACAAGACGATTTAATAAATAGCCCAATGTCACAACAGTTTTGAAGTTCCAAATCAATAACCACAATGCAGAAACAGTTTGATATATTGAAAACCTAAACATTCAAATGTATTATCTACACATACATGTGCAACAATAGTAATCATATTACTTAGATTTTTTTTTTTTGAAACAAGCACCTTGTAAACTGCACACGCACCAAAAACCCTGTTTGTTTTGACAAGTGACAATATATTACTCCTATTGATCAGGGGGGAAATCAGGTTGTACGTGCTGTTGAAACTGACAACAAAAAACATGGAAACTGGATATCTTTTTTGACATCATGGATTAGAGGACAACCTGCAGAAGATGGACAGCTACATTTCAGTGTTGAATTTTTGATAAGGGGGTTGCCAAAACAAAGAGAAACACAACACTGTTTTGTCAATTACTCATATCGATATCAAGTTGATTTCAATAGAGTGAGAGGGGATAGGTTGCACATTCTGTTCACTAGCACAACTCAATCATTTGTATTTCATTGGTAGAGGACAACACGTGGAAAACCAGCTACATTTTGAAGTGTTTGCTTTTTGATTGACGTGAGTCACCAACGTGGCAAGTGTAATGTGACATTGTTAATCACTACACATTGAAATCAATAGAACGGACCAAGCGTTTGGGTAGTATGTGCTGGTTTAAACGTACGTTATATCAAGGCCGTACGGAAACTTGGAATGACCTATACGTGGTTGGTTTGACGAGAATTTGTAGAAGGCTTCTATCTATATTTTGGAATGGGCGGATGTTGATTTCGGGAGGTTGCCATCACGTAAGAGGGAACAAATCACCTTCTTTGATAGTTAACTTCAACCAATCACAACCCGCAATAGGATATCAACAGTGACAATGATTGGTTGCTGTTGAAGAGAGTTTGAATGTCAAATCCGTGTATTGGTGTGTGGCCAGCGACTTTTATAGAGAGACCGTCCCCGAATAACCCGTGCCATTTGAGAAATCAAATAATAGCTGCGTTCTAAGTCCTGCGACCCCCCTGTTGACAAAATCAGCAGTACAAAATCAAAGATATTGATCAGTTTTAAGCAATTGATATTGTGTCATCATGATGCCTATAAACCTTTCGACTAACATAACCAATCTGAAGTCAAAAAGGATCTGTACAGTGTGTTCAGAAAGTATTTACTACTTGTGGGGATGATTTGGCCTGCTGTGTTTTTATAAATGTAACCCGTGGTTGTCTGCCTGCGTGTAGAGTACAGCTACGACTGGAACACCAGTGTGCTGGCTCTGAAGGACGAGTTCCCCCACTGGACAGCTGATGACCTGCTCAACCTGAGACGGCAGTTTGAGATTTTTGACACCAACAAAGACCGCCTGCTGGACTTCAGCGAGTTGTGAGTGAACGAAGTACACGCCGATGTGACTTTTGATGTCATGTGGCTACTCGGTGGTATTTAGCTCAAGCCTAGGGGGCTGTAGGTGGCAGCACACGCACACAAATGCCATCTACAATAACAAGGTAGGTCTACTAGTAGTCTTATTGTGAGTCGTGGTTTTAAACCATCACACTTGAATAAAGGGGCTACTGCGAGCACAGACTTACCTCCCTCTACCCCCTGACAGTTGCGCTTCTCTGAACATGGTCAACGATGCATCAACTATGGAGGCCAGGAAAGAAATGTTTAGTAGAGCGGACAAGGACAACTACAAGTCCATCAACTTCGAGGAGTACCTCCAGGTAGAGCACATGTAATGGCGCTGATGGGAAGTCTCTGCATCTACTTCCAACTCGAACCTTGTTGGCTCGTCTTGCAAAACAGAGGATGAGTGTGTCCCCGTTTTCTTTTGTGTCTCGGCCTATATTGTGATTATACCGGTCTGTGTTGTGTCCCCTCCAGCTGATGTATGACCTCAAGCAGGGCACGCCAGTCCCCAAGCCCCTCGAGAGCGAGGACGACAAGGACACGGCCACCGGTGACATCATCTGTGAAGTGGCCCGCATGGACACCTTCCAGCAGATGTGCTACGGGGTCTTCTAAACACAAATACACACTCCTGATGACATGATGGATTTGTTGTGCCTTAACTGGGATTGAGGAAATGACATTGTATAAATTGGCTTTATATAATTCAAAATGATTAAATATACAGTTATTTTTCCCCAACCTCTTGGTTTGTCTCAGGTGATCATTTGAAGTCGTGATGGGTTCTGGTTTTTCACTGTACTGTTGAACTAGGTCACATTCACAACTAATGCCCATGCCGTTGTCAGCTCTAGTTCTACAGTAATGTGACTCAAATAAATAATCAAGGCTGGCATTATCTCAAATTTTATTTCTGCCGACCTTAAAAGAAACAAACGTTCTACATTTAAATGTAGAAAAAATATGATTAATTGAAGCCGTTGACTTTACTAGCTTATATTGTGGATTCAGAGGACCCCTGTAAGCTTAAGCATGAATAGAGTACTACAGTCATCAACAACAGCAAACATCAGAGCTAATGCAATGCATTATATTTCAAATAATAGCTGCATCATTTCACCACATTACTGAATGTTGGGATTACTGGTGATGTAGGAGAATGTTGCTGTGGCTGGATGTTTCTTTCAGTTCGGGGTGGTGGGGGGGGTTTCCCGTCACAGTCTCGCTGCTAGACATCTTCTTGAGTTCGGAGCTGCATATGACACAGAATATGAAACTCAGGACATTTTGAAGCAGACTCGCATGAATTTCTTTCTTTAGAAGGCAGTCGTTTATACATGAAGACACTGGGTAAAACCTGTACGGCAAGTTCGATTGACATCCAGTCTTGTGGTTTTGGTGTATTTTGTAGTTCTGAAACCACAGTGTTTTACCCAAAAGGCTTAGACTTTTCTGTTTCCATCTACGAGGGCCGGCACCATTTGTCTCACTGGGCCATGGCTCCGGCTGTCCTGCTCTCACTCAGGGGCCAAAGCCAGGACACTGGTACTTTTCAGCAGACATTTACACACCATGGGCTAACTGTGAACTTTAACACCTCACAAAGCAACTGTTGTGATTGTGCAGAGGTTGTTGATTCTATTCTTCACAAGTCCTCACTGTCAACACTAGCTATGGAAACACAATATCCTTAGTGTAACATCAAGGAGTACACACTAGTGTAACATCAAGGAGTACACACTAGTGTAACACTGGTGTTCCAGTTGAAAGGCAGCATGTGTGGTCTTATTAAGAGAAGTGTGTTTGCGTACCTGAGACGAGCCAGAGCCTTCCTCACCCATTCGTCCTTAACTGTGGCGCACACCTTTTTGTTCTTCAAGGTGTAGAAGCTACGACAGAAAACACACCATACATAAGCGTGTTTGACGCCAATGTTTGTAAACAATGTAAAATGATATAGCCTCAACATGGTTAAAACCACCTTTTTTTAAATATATGTATGTCGTGGATGGTCAGTCCTTGCGTCCATAGCTCTGTCTATGAATTTGAGAGTGGTTATATTTCTGCAGGCCCATCCCTCAGCTTTTTACCAAAACAGAGGCGGGTTCCCGTTTTGTTATCGTTTCAACTAAGGACTGTAGCTTATACCCTTGACCTCATAGAGATGACAAAATATGAGCATACATTTTAAGATTATGGTAAAGGTGTGTGTGTGTGTGTATACTTTGTTCAGGGCTTACATGATAGCGTCGATGTTGCACACCTCCTTGGAGCTCTGTAGTTTGTAGCCTTTTATCTGCTGGTTGGGTATAGGCTTCTCCTGGTACTCCACACAACAGTAAAGTCTCCTAGGACCGTCTGAACACATGCACAAACATCAGTCAGCCACATGCCACACACACTGTAATCTATTCAGTGAACTACAATGCTAGTCTTCTAATCTGATCCAACCTAACCAACATGACCCCAAAACAGAGTTGGCAGGTCTCACAGCTAGACCTTATCAGACCTTGGTAAAACAAATAAGTGGTACATTTACATGGGCAAAACTCTTAAATGGGTAAATTGGTTACCAGGTAAACTTACATGCAGCTGAGGTTGAACTGAACATGATCCCAACACAGCAGAGAAGCAGGATTGTCTCCAGGTATGTGGGAGCCATGGTGATGGTAGACTAGAGAAGATACACCAAACACGCCTACGGACTGATCCTATATACCCCTACAAACAGGTGTGTGCATGTGAGTGTGTGTTTGTTGACGATTCTGATACATGTCAATCATGTCCTTCACTCCTAACCTGTGGTTTCTAAATTGAGGACAGGAAGCCCATCTCTGCATGATGGCTGACAGAGATGCAAACATTGCCTGTTCCCATGACCCGTTTAGTTCGGGCCTATATCAGTTGTTGCACTGGTTGTCGATGTATGCTAATTTGTTCTCAGTCGTATAACCTGGTTAAGGTCATGTCATAGGTCCACACCTAATGGTGCTTGAATGGTGTGTGTTTTGACTGATATGCATACAGTAGTGACCTTACAAATCTAGGGACTGATGCAGGCTCAAGGCCAACTCAGGCTCCCCTCGACTTTTCCCAAACAGAGCAACATCACCCCACATGAAAAACACAAAAAACAGTGTTTGGCTGTCATGTCTGATATTCAAACTCTAATATTCATGAGTCAAGGACCTTTTACAAGCTCAGAATAGTCAGCAATAATATTATGAGAGCACAGGAGGTTGGTGACACCTTAGTGTGGCAGGTAGCCTAGTGGTTGGAGTGTTGGGCCAGTAACCAAAAGTTTGCTAAATCAAATCCCTGAGGTGACAAGGTAAAACATCTGTTGTTCTGAACCAGGCAGTTAACCCACTGCTCCCCAGTAGGCCATCGTTGTAAATCAGAATTTGTTCTTAACTGACATGCCCTGTTAAATAAAGGTTACATTTTAAAAAAACATTGGAGAGAACAGGCTTGTGGTGATGGCTGGAGCGGAGTAGGTGGAATGGTATCAAACACATGGTTTCTGGTTTGATGCCATTCTGTTCCAGCCATTATTATGAGGCAGCCTCCCCTGTATGAGAGTGTTTGTGGTGAAGTTATGAAACAATAGCAGGTTGTCAAAAACCCCTCGTCTGTACCGTGACCTATTTAGTGGTTCCTGCAGAAAGCTGACAGGAGCAAATCCAGATCACCTGACCTAGATAAAATAAATGCTATTATTGTGTCGTCATGCAGCACTGAACATTAGTCTCAATAACAAATGCCATGAGAAAAATTGCTAGTGGGTAAATACAACTATGTGGGTTCGATTGAGCCCAGAATCTGGTGCCGCACTATGAAAGAAAATACCGAAGATCAATAAAAAGTGCATGTTTCAAGTACATTTTTGAACAGTTGAATATGGCTTAATAGCTTCAAATCAATTGATAAAAGCTCAAATCAATAATACTTTAATATAACTCAGCATTTGCTACTTCTGTGGCAACTATGACAATTTTCAAATATTTTTTTGTCATTAATTTAAGCCACTTTAAACTTTCCAATATATATGCAGCTGCTATTGAAAAGCCATCCACATACAGATTTCTGAGAAGTAGCCTATTGATTTTGGGTCAGCTACATTAAGTGTTTTTCACATAAAGTATTTTAGTAATACTCCAATCGAACAACATATTAGCGGGGGAGTGACAGTGTGGGTGTGAGTTTGGGACAATGTATTTGTATATATTATGGATACCCGTTATATACCCATTAGCTGCTGCCTTGGCAGCTCTTCCTGGGGTCCAGCAAAATTAAGCCAATTTATACAATTTTAAAAACATTATAACACATTCACAGATTTCACAACACACTGTGTGCCCTCAGGCCACTACTCCACCACTACCACATATCTACAGTACAAAATCCATGTGCATGTATAGTGCGTATGTTATCATGTGTGTGTGTGTTTGTGTGCGTGTGTGTGTATGCATGTGTCTGTGCCTATATGTGTTGCTTCACAGTCCCCGCTGTTCCATAAGGTGTTTTTTAATCTGTTTATTAAATCTAATTTTACTGCTTGCATCAGTTCCTTGATGTGGAAAAAAAGTTCCATATAGTCATGGCTCTATGTAGTACTGTGTGCCTCCCATAGTCTCTTCTGGACTTGGGGACTGTGAAGAGACCTCTTGTGGCTTGTCTTGTGGGGTATTCATGGGTGTCCGAGCTGTGTGCCAGTAGTTCAAATAGACAGCTCGGTGCATTCAACATGTCAGTACATAAATACAAGTAGTGATGAAGTTAATCTCTTCTCCACTGTGAGCCGGGAGAGACGTTAATATTAGCTCTCTGTGTACATCCAAGGGACAGCCGTGCTGCCCTCTTCTAAGCCAATTGCCAATCTACTGTAAATCCTTTTTTGTGGCACAAGACTGAACAGTAGTCAAGGTGCAACAAAACTAGGGTCTGTAGGACCCGCCTTGTTGATAGTGTTGTTAAGAAGACAGAGCAGTGCTTTATTGTGGACATACTTCTCCCCAGCTTAGCTACTGTTGTATCAATATGCTTTGATCATGACAATTTACAATCCAAGCAGTTTGGTCATCTCAACTTGCTCAATTTCCACATTATTTATTACAAGATTTAGTTGAGGTTTAGGGTTTAGTGAACGATTTATCCCAAATACAATGCTTTAAGTTTTAGAAATGTTTAGGGCTAACTTATTCCTTGCCACCCGCTCTGAAACTAACTGCAACTCTTTGTTAAATGTTAGTCATTTCAGTTAGTTTTTTAGCTGACGTGTATAGTGTTAAGTCATCAGCATACATTACTCAAAGTTAGTGGCATGTCGTTAGTAAAGATTGAAAAAGCAAAGGGCCTAAACAGCTACCCTGGGGAATTCCTGATTCTACCTGGATTATGTTTGAGAGGCTTCCATTTAAACCTCGTAAGGATTGGTGTCCCGCTAGCGGGACAACTTCCAGTGAAACTGGAGGGCGGCAATTCAAATAAACAATCATAAATATTATGGATTTTAAACATTTATGTACATTTAAGTGTCATATATCGTCTGAATGCTTAAATACTTGCTAATCTAACTGTGTTGTCCAATTTATAGTAGCTAGTACAGCGAAAGCATGCCATGCGATTGTTTGAGGACGGCCCTCGACATCAAAATATTTCTCCACAGGTACAGGTTTCATACATTCACATATAACAATTAAATATTCACTTACTTTTTGAGAATATTCCTTTGATTTGTCATCCAAAGTGTCCCAGCTATAACATGTAGTGCCGTTTTGTTAGATAAATCCTTCTTTATATCCCAAAAAGTCTGTTTAGTTGGCGCCATCGATTTGAGTAATCCACTCGTTCAACTTGCACAGAAAGGAATCCAAAAATCTACCCCTAAACTTTGTTTCAACAAGTCAAAATACATTTCTATTTACTCCTCAGATACCCTAAAATGTAATCAAACTGTAATATTTATTTCGGAAAGAAGTATGTTCAATAGGAAACCGATTTTAGCATGCCTATAATGTCTTCATGGCGCACACAATCAAGAATTTCCAAGACTGTGTCCTTCTACTAAAACTGACATTTCTTATTTTTTTTGAAGTTACAAGCCTGAAACATTGAACATAGACAACTGACACATTGTGGAAGCCATAGAAATTGCATCCAGGGAGCTAATTTTCAATATGACTTTTCTCTTGCATTTCTAAGAGGATGGTCTCTAAACATTATTATTTATTTTTAAATCTAGTTGGTTTTTCTTTGGATTTTCTCCTACCATATCTATTGTGTTATATTCTCCTACATTATTTTTACATTTCTACAAAATTCAAAGTGTTTTCTTTCCAATGGTACCAATTACATGCATATCCTGGCTTCAGGGCCTGAGCTACAGGCAGTTTACTTTGGGCACGTCATTCAGGCAGGAAGTGGAGAGAAAAAGGGGCCTAGCCCTAAGTTAAAGAATGCTGTGGCAGATGGCAGGGAGAGGTGAGGGGAGTGGTTATTGAGGGGAGATATCTTGCAGCCCCCTGGCTCCACACCCAAGCCTTATTTGGACTTCCTGCCCCAACGAGGCGAGGCTGTGAGTGTGCTTTACTGTAAAATAGCATTGTTTCTGGTCAAACACAATTTTTTCCAGGATTGATAGCAGGCTGATTGGTCGGCTATATGAGCCAGTAAAGGGGGCTTTACTATTCTTGGGTAGCGGAATGACTTTAGCCTCCCTCCAGGCCTGAGGGCACACACTTTCTCGTAGGCTTAAATTGAAGATGTGGCAAATAAGAGTGGCAATATCGTCTGCTATTATCCTCAGTAATTATCCATTCAGATCGTCAGACCCCGGTGGCTTGTCATTGTTGATAGACAACAAAACAGTTTTCACCTCTTCCACACTGACTTTATGGAATTCAAAACTACAATTCTTGTCTTTCATAATTTGGTCCAATATAAGTGGATGTGTAGTGTCAGCGTTTGTTGCTGGCATGTCATCCCTAAGTTTGCTTATCTTAGTAGTTGGCAATATCAGCAGGCTTTGTGATGAATGAGCCATCTGATGGTTCAATGAATGATGGAGCCGAGTTGGCTTTTTCCCCAAAAATGTAATTCAAGGTGCCCCAAAGGTTTTTACTATCATTCTTTATATCATGTATCTTTGTTTCACAGTATAGTTCATTTTTGTTTAGTCACATGATTTCTTAATTTGCAGTATGTGTCACGACTTCTGCCGAAGTCGTTGCCTCTCCTTGTTCGGGAGGTGCTCGGCGTTCGACGTCACCGGTCTTCTAGCCATCATTGATCTTTTTTCATTTTCCATTGGTTTTGTCTTGTCTTCCCACACACCTGTTGTCAATCCCATTCATTACATGTTGTGTATTTAACCCTCTGTTTCCCCTCATGTCTTTGTCAGAGATTGTTATTGTCAGTGTAGTGTGATTGTTTGTATAGGTGCGCGTCGGGTCCTCGTACCCATGTTTTGTGTTTATGTACATAGAGTGTTATGGAGCATACTCCGTGGACTTTATTAAAAGACTCCATTTTACACTCCATTTGACTCTCCTGCGCCTGACTTCCCTGCCACCTATTACACCTATGCATGACAGTATGTTTGCCAATCAGTTGGGCAGCCAGACTTATTTGCCATACCTTTTGCCTCATCCCTCTCAACCATACACTTTTTCAATTCCTCATCAATCCAAGGGGATTTAACCATTTTTACAGTCATTTTTTAACTGGTGCGTTCTTGTTAGTAACTGGAATAAGCAATTTCATAAATGTGCCAAGTGCAGCGTCTGGTTGCTCCTCATTACACACCACAGACCAGCAACTATTCTTTACATCATCAGCATATGATTCACTACAAAACGTATTGTACGACCTCTTATTACCAGCCTTTGGAACTTTGTTTTTCCTAGATATGGCTATTATATTGTGTTGACCTTCTACAAATGCCTCTTCTGATATTGAAAAGTTCAAAGGAAAAGTTAGAGATTGTCTAACGGTCTCTCACATAAGATCATATTTTTTGCTGAAATATCTATATCAGCAGTTGAATTTGTGTACTCTGAAAAGGTGCATTGCCATCCATAAACTGTCACCGCAGAGTGCTGATGTGGAGGAAGGGGTGCATGCTCCGGTTTTAAACAAGATGAGAATTTCTCAGCGATGTCTGAATGCATGGCTCACTGTGCCCTTAGGTAGGATGTTGACACACTCATCTCAAGGTTTTCACTCACCCACCACCCACACCCACACCCACACCCACACTCCACAGCCTTTTTGTCAATGTTGTAGTTGTAATAATAACCAGTGGAGGGGGATATGGTACAGTAATTAAAATTAAAATAAATGTAATCTGCATGAATAGATTTAATATAATCTCATTCCATTCTGTATTGTTAGATTTGTCAGTAGACATCAATGATTTATATAAACACTAGATTGCAATTTGCTATGTATTGGCCAATGAGAAGCTTTGAAGCCTCCCGTCGGCCATATTGGTACTCCTCAGAAGAAGCAGTCCTCCATAGGAATGTACAGTATTTCAGTTAAATGTTTCAAGGACGCAATAACATGTATTTAAGTATTATTTGGTTGTTGTGGGGACAGTAACATAAGTACTCTCTCTTTTTATTTGTATGTTTAACTCACACAATGTAATTTAAAAGTGTGCATTACGTTGTCTGTAATAGAATAAACATGGAAAAAATGAATGTAGACATCAATAAATGCATTTCTATAGCTTCCCAAATCTTTTTTTACAATGGTGGGGGAGTAGTAAAATGGAGGTGCGGTGGCAGTCATGTAGTGTATGTATAAATCATTGATAGGCACATATGCAAGCTCTTGGTCTCTGTCTGACCCTCTCATGTCTGTCTGTGTCATATCTGCACTGACTGGCTCTAGTGTTCATTGTCCGGCAGTCTTTAACTGGCTCTGGTGTTCATTGTCCAGCAGTCTTTGACCTTGTGCATCCCCCGCACCTTGGAGTCTTTTGGTATACTCCAGTTAGCTATCTCTGACCCTGGTGACCCCCGAAGTCTCAGTCCTTTGGTACGGACTGATAAACTCCATCTCCAGAATGCAGTGGAATCAGAGCAAGCCTTCCAGTTGATCTGTAGACTATCATTGACTTTGATGAGCCCAGTCCTTGAGATGTGTCAGACAGACCCATGCTTTGATCATCCTCAGTTTAGGCAGAGAGAGAAGGAATGAAAACATGGTGGGGAGGTCTAAGTGTAGCACAAACCAATAGATGTAACCTTGAACCCGGAGCTCCCAGGTTTGGGTTAGAATCAGCCAGTAGAAGATGGTGAAAAACACCTATAGAAAGTCAAATGGATCAAGCAGGTTCAGAGGAACTCTCCGTGAGTTGGTCTATCTTGGTGTTTGTCTCTCCCTGTCTCTCTCTCTCTCTCTTTGCCATGCAAAACATAGGGCCTTGTTGTCCTCTCATCCTTGAAGAACTGAGAGATAAAGAAGGCAAAGAAAGAAGTGATGATTGGTTATTTGACACTTCCCTCCTTCACCCTCCTCCTGCATGTGTGTGAGTGTTGTTAGTTGGTGTGAAAGAACAAACATGGCGGAGGGGGCTGTCAACAGACAGAGACAGGAAGTCAAAGGTGACGAGTGACGGATCTCAAAACCAACTTCCTGTTGGGAGAGTCCACTGTTCTCTTCCTTATTTTCGGTCTCCTCTCCTCTCCTTTCTGCTCTCAAAGCTTTGCTATGTAATACCCAAGTTAATGCTTTGTTAACAGAGGGCTGGTGTAGAGCTGCTTTGTAGTGTGTGTGTGTGTGTCTGTCCTGTCTCATCAGTGTAACAAGGGCCTGACATGTGCAATCATCTGTTTACATCTAATCCCCAAGTAATCTCCCTCATAACACAGTTGACTTTGTTTCCTTCACTCAAAGAGACATCTACAGAGGGATCCTTCTCTGAGAAGACACCTTTAATCTCTTTTGCTCACTCACTCTTCCTCTCTCTCTCTTTCTCCCCTCCTCTTTCCCCACATCCTCTGCCACTTTGATTTATTGTGGCTCTTGTGCCCTGTAATCATGTGTTTGTTTTCAGTAACAGTGGTAAGTGAGTCTGTGTTTATGTAGTGGTGCTCCTATACAGTGGCATGTGAGTGGTGATCTGTGTTTGAGTTCAGCATGAATGTTGTCCAACACGAAAGAGCGAAATGTTTGCATAAGCAAACACGTGTGTGTGTGTGTGTGTGTGTGTGTGTGTGTGTGTGTGTGTGTGTGTGTGTGTGTGTGTGTGTGTGTGTGTGTGTGTGTGTGTGTGTGTGTGTGTGTGTGTGTGTGTGTGTGTGTGTGAGAGAGAGAGAGCAAGAAAGAAAGTCTTCCCTGTCCACATATGTCTTGCCTTGGACCTCTCTCCCACTCGCCCTCCCGAAATGGTGGAAAAGGCGGGAGGGAGTCCCTTTGAGTTGCCCACCCACACACGGTGTCCTCTGGTCACCTCTCTCCTGCATGGGCTGTGGGGCAACAGAAGCTGCAAAGGCGTTGCCTTAAAACTTTCAGTGGAAGCTCGTGTTCCTCGAGTCCTCTCCAATTGAACAAGTACTGTGTCATTAAGTGTGAATTACCAGCAACGATTTAGATACTAGATTACAATGAGTCTCATTCCGGAATGTCACACGCACACATACAGCGGAGCATCCTCTTGACTGACATAATTAATGGCTGTGGAATAGTGGTTAGCCCTAAGCCTTTTTCCTTGATGAATATCATCCATCAACAGAGCGACACAAACTACCAAGACGGATGAGAATCATAGTACATTCCCTCTGGAAGTAAGGACACGCTCACACAAACGCACACCCAAGACACACACACTTTGGAACTATTAGTGATTGGTTATATATAACCATGTGAGTCGTGTCGGAGACCTCAGGGTGTGCGAGAGAGGGAGATGTTGAGAGGTGTATTGTCGGTTTTCGTGTGGTTTGGTCAAACGTACACATACAAACACGCACACACACACATGCGTGGGGTGAGAGGCAGGATGGAGCCTGTGGGGTCACCAGGTGACCTGAGAGTGTGTGTCGCAGACTGTGCTGACAGACAGGCACAACCAAGGCCACCACGGAATCTACCACCACCCCACAGCTCTCTCTCTTTTTCCTATCTTTCCTTCCCAGTCACTCACTGCCTCTCTCTCTCTCTCTCTCTCGTTGTCTCACTCACTCTACCCGTCTCTCTCTTTCCCTTGGGACTGCAGTGATCTGTTCATTCTGCCTTAGTGTACCAGTTGGAGAGAGGGAGAAAGTGTTCCCCTGTTCCTGAGGAGCGAGCCACCAACAAGACGCCAGCACAACAGATGGATGGATGGAGAGAACAAACGTGTTCTGCATCATATCACTTCACTTTACATAACCGCACACACTGACTCACGCACTCACAGATACCCACACATAGATGAACGCGTAAAAAGTTATCTTTCTACCACATGCTAACAAGGAAAGACAGCAATAGAACGAGAGGGAGGAGGAGAATTAAAGAGGGGAGAGGTTCCCTGGCTGTGTTCTTTTAGTGTCAAAGTAAGCAAACAAATAAAAGGACACACACTCCTGGGTTTACTGATGACATCTTCTGCTGCCACCTTCTTCCTCTGTTGGCAACTTAAACCTTTTCACACACACACACACACACACACACACACACACACACACACACACTCCTGGGTTTACTGACGACATCTTCTCCTGCCCTCTTCTTCCTCTGTTGGCAACTTAAACGTTTTCTTATACACACACACACACACACACACACACACAAATGCTTAACAGATAAATGCCAGCAGATACATTATGGCAGAGGATTGCAAGGGGATTTGACCTCTTTGGTCCTTTCATCAGAGCATATGAAGGAAAAGAGAGGAGAGGACCATCATGCTAGACTTGATGCACCTGGAGTCTTATTCCGCCAACTCTCCCCCAGCCCTCCCTCAGAGCAGCCGGTGGCTCAGTGGAATCACGTCAGCTGTGTGTACACTCATGCGTGTGTGTGTGTCTGTGCTCCCTCAGAGTGGTGTGACAGATGCTAGCGATCCCTAGGTCTCGCCACTACGCCTCAGGCATGTTAATGATGCTCCGTTAACTGTGGGCTCTGGTCACACGCATGAACATACACACACACACAAATATCTGCTACCCTCTTTCTATGTTTGAGCCCCAATATAATAGCACAGATTGTACTGTCTGTTAACCCGTACTCTTGTTCGTGGAGTGCACGTGATATATGAGGAGATTTTTGAAAGGCCCCATACAGAAGCTCCACTAGCAACACTTCTGTCCTCTTCTTCTCCTCCTTTGTTCTTCTGTCTTAACCACCCACATATATTTTACATCCCTGGAGCCTTTACCAGACCTGCAGCTCATACATACATACATACACACAATACATACATACACACACACATACATACACACAATACATACATACACACAATACATACACACACACACACACACATACATACACACATACACACACACACACACACACACACACACACACACACACACACACACACACACACACACACACACAGAGAGAGAGAGAGAGAGACATACAGAGAGAGAGAGAGACCAGGTTGCTGTTGACCAGGATGTTGCGGGCGGCCAGGTCTCGGTGAACGTAGCTCATGTCAGACAGGTACTTCATGCCCGACACGATGCCACGCAACATGCCCACCAACTGGATCACTGTGAACTGACCGTCGTGTTTCTAACACACAGAGAGAGAGAGAGGGCAAGCGAGAGTGAGACATGCTATTTGAAAATATCTCGTTGCCCGAGCTCCTTACACACACAACACATGTCCAACATCTCTCCATACACAAGCATCCCCCTATCCTTCTCAGCGATGTGTCTACAAAGCAGTTAGACATATATTTGTCACACTATTAAAGGGCCCTTCTGTGAACTTCTCCCCATGACTCCCTTTATCACTACTTCTATGACGAGTACCCGATGGTGTCTGTGGGAGGCATGAGGAGTTAGTTGGTGATTTGAGGAGGGGGTTTGGAGAGGGCCAAGATGACTTCACTGTGGCTTCAGGAGCTCTTCTGGGGGTTAGTGGGTTTGGTGGGTTTAGGCTTTCTAGTAATTAGGGGAAGGTAAAGTATCCCTAGGGGTTAAGGGGTGCTCACACACACACACATACACACACTCTCACACACACACACACAATATAGATGTGTGGGCAGTAGGAGCCATCTGGGGCCCTATAGGAACAAAACATGTGTGTGGGGGCCGAAGGCTCGGGGCCGCAGTGGGAGTTCACTCTTCAGATCTGGGAATCCCACAGGAGAATGGGAACACCATCACGACGGTCATCAATCAAAACTACACTGACACAAACGAGCCTGAACAACGGCCTGCAACTCCATAATGTCACTGTGTCACCTCCGACCCGTGGCGAGGGTCTGCCCACTGGCACCCGCATTCGATAGGCCCCTGCCCTCCACGGCTCAATGTGATTGGACACCGACTCCACAGCGAAGCTGCCACCCGCTCTCGGCTAATTGGGTCTTTGTGAATGCGCAGTCTGTCGTGGGTTTGGAGGAAAATGAGGTGGTGAAAACGGCATTATGGTCTGCGGCGGTGAGTGACGGGTCGATGTGAGGCGATGGGTTTCGGTCTCAAAGCACCAGATGCTCTTCCTGGTTCCATTATGGTGCATTATGGGGGACGGGATGGTTTCGCCTGAGCAACCGATATGACACAAAGGCGTTCAGAATAGGACCCTGGAGAAACACAAACACACAGCACCCTGTTCTAAGGGCCCCGCCCGGACCTGAGAATGGCCCCATGCAACGAGTGTATGGCGAACACACATACAATTCACATACAGATCTCACACACAATAAATTCTCCCTCTGTCTCTAAATTGAGGTCAGCACAAAAGTTACACACTCTCACTCGAGGTTGAACACGTTTCAATATGATAAAAGGCCTCTAGTCGACATCGCAAAGTCCCTAGGTAGAGCTCTTAACAAAACACATGCAACTCGCGTGACCCGGTCGAAAGCAATATTAGACGTGGACAGGACGGAATTAAAGATCGTGGACTACCAAGTCGGGGATAAACAGCTGTAACAGGCTATAGTAAAAGACCTGTGTCTCTTCTCTTAAGAGACATCCACTGTGTTTCTTTGTGCAGCCACTCCATTGAGAGAGAGAAGGTGTGGGAGGACGCAGACCCCTCTCTTTGTTCTTCCTCGACGCTTTTACAGCCTGCACAGGGTGGAGTCAGACTTTTTTTCCGAACAGAGTGTGTAATAATGGCTGCGGTGCGTGCCTGCCTCGGTGGACTACCTGTATATGGTCGATGTAAGCATAGTATGACCTTTGCCAAGAGGTCAGGATCGTTATGGCACGTTACGGCAACGTTTACGTTTCTGGTATTCAGACCCTTTTTATGTTGACAGTGTCACTGTTCTTATTGTGTAGTTGTCCATAGCCTTAGGCAGGGTTGGGGAGTAATGGATTACAACAAATATGTAACTGTAATCCGTTACGTTACCCGTAAAAACACTGTAGCTGGATTACAGATACTTTTGAAAAACTAGATGATTTCTTTGAGGATTACTTTTAAACTCAGAAAGGAGGTTTGGGAAACAAAATCTTTGCCACTTCTCTGTTTTCTCAATGACATTCAAATCAGCATTGAAAAAAAGGAGAAAGTGTAAGTTTGTTCCAGCTGAACGAGTCTGACCACAAGTCAGAGATCACTATGACGACACAACTAATGGGTTTGATGGATCGTGTAACAATAGCAGGAAAAGGCTTTTGTAGGCTACAGTCCAAGCTATGTCTTCCAATGGTGCGACTGCTGTCGGCATCCTAAGATTATCCAACGTGAATGAACGCTTGGAGGTAAGGATGACAATGGTGGTGTTGTCCACGGCGATATGGATATCACTTATTCATGATATCTACATAGCGCATTGATGTGAATCACACTGCTGCCCTCTCATTTAGCTATTTGCGCTTTATGGATTGTGGTTGTTGTGGATGGCTGTTCACAAATCTAAATGTGCATTTGAACCCAATAATGGTTGAATTCAGGACGTTTAAGCTGCCTATCGATCATTGTTTTTGAAACCAGTGGACAGCCAGTGAAAAAAAATGTGCTCTTGCAACAGCTGCATAGTGCGGATCCCAGCCTACGGACTAAAAGCGGGGCTTTTATTGCTCAATCTAATTCCATAGGCCTAATGGACACATGTTCAAACTCATACACTTTTGATAGCCTTAAAGGGGCAATCTGTAGTTGCTACATCCATTTTGGGATTTATAAAGTATATACATTAAAGTGAAGACATAATGTAATATTATTATTATATGTATTAGAAAGAAAAGGGTTAGAAGAAGCCTACATAACCAACCCATAAAATTACATTTAGATGTCGTTCCATCGGTAACATACATTTTTGTCTTCTTGCCTCTTAAGGGGAAAGTCATCTCAAAGTAACTAAATGTTACTCTACCTTTATTTAACCAGGCAAGTCAGTTAGGAACAAATTATTATTTACAATGGCAGCATACGAGGAAACACTGGGTTAACTGTCGTGTTCAGGGGCAGAACAACAGATTTTTACCTTGTCAGCTCGGGGATTTGATTCAGCAATCTTTTGGTTACTGGCCCATCGATCGAACCACAACCTGACGTAATTAGATTACATTGTGGAATTTGGGTAATCCAAAAGTTACGTTTTTGATCACAATTTTTGGACAGATAACTAGTAACAGTAACTGATTACATTTAGAAAGGAACCTACCCAACCCTGGCCTTAGGCTATTGAGATTCATCAGCATCACCCCAGATCTCACTCCCAATGGAAAAGCGTCAGGTGGAGAGAGAGATATGAGCTAAAGACAGGGGGCGCTATCTCCCTCTTGTTTTTCCTGCATCCTTGTCAGTGAGGCATTGTAAATGCAGCAAGCAACAAACAACCTACTGACTGGGAAGAATGTCAGTTCAACGTCTAGTTTTGATTTACATTTCAACTAACATGAATTCAATGTGAAATCAACAAAAAAAGGTCATTAATGCCATTGGATTTAGGTTAACAGTTGGGTGAAAAAAAGACGAAATGCCCTTCAATTGGTTACTTTAAGCTAATCGAAACAGTTTCTCACGTTGACTAAATGTCATCACATATATTTGTTTGGGTTAAAATAACGTGGAAACAATGTTGGTTCAACCAGTTTTTGCCCAGTGGGAAGTGACCTTCATATTTGATGTGTTCCCAGTTCCAAAGCGACAATATATAGCCAACAGCACACTATTTTATCTATCACTTTTGTTTCAATCTATAAACAGTTTTCTATCTTAAATTAGTCCTATTCAATCCCAAACAAACAAAAAGGTTATTATTTGTCACATACTACATATGTTTCGTTAAAAGCTTGTCTGTTGATTTATCGAAACGATCACGTTATATTGGCTCATCATGACGAATCAATGACGCGGGCTTAGTGTGATGTTGTCACACGACTGTCAGTGACTTAATTGCCAGGAGCACAGGTAAAACAGTAAAAACACGCAGACATTACAACATAATCTACACATATGACATATAACAACTCACACGTTGACAAACACGTACACCCTATGCCAGCGAGATACCACTGACCAGAGAAGAGAAGATACCTTCAACTGCGTCAGAGGGAGCGAGAGAGGACCTCCTTTTGCCCACAGCGTTCCAAGTATATCATTCCCACACACACACACAGCTTTCCGACAGGGATGCGCGGAGCTAAACGGAGACACTTCCATACAGCACAAATGGCTGCGAGTTTTTGCAAAACAACTTGTGCGTTCATATGGATGTTTACAGTTATTTCGACCGCTCGAGTGTATCCACCTAACGAAGGTAAGGAAATCAGTGTTTTGGAATTGTTTAGGCTCAAGGGAGGGTACGGTTCTCCGAAATATTTGGTTAGGCTACTTAACGTGTCTTAATTGAGGGTCCGTTTTTCCCTTCATATTCGGGCACTATTGGAAACCGCTGTTTCTTATTTCGCATGTTACATACTTGGAGTTCAAGTATGTACATACAGTTGTTCCTCTTTCATTTGACTTTTATCCAACAATTTGTTTCACAAGCTTAGAATGATGAATGATAATCGCAATCACTGCAATCCAAAAAATGTATGTGGTTGCCTCCCAAACTATCTTTTATTTATCATTTTAGCTGAATTTCAAGGTTATGCAGTCAGTAGCCTGCTCAGCCGAAAGCAGTTTGAAGAGGGGCACAAATGAAACCTCCAGATTCTGACAAATGTCACATTTCTAACAAGTAAAACGTCAAAACATTTTCGGGTTCAGCAGTGACCTACGGCCTTTGCGCTACGGGGTTTTATCCCAAATCAAATCAAATTGTATTTGTAACATGCACCGAATACAGACCTTACAGTGAAAATCTTACTTACAAGCCCTTAACTAACAATGCAGGTTTAAGTTTAAAAAAAAATATATATATATATATATATATATATATATAGTAACAAATAATTAAAGAGTAGCAGTAAAATAACAATAGCAAGGCTATATATAGGGCATACCGGTACAGAGTCAATGTTGGAGCTCCCAAGTGGCGCAGTGGTCTAAGGCACTGCATCTCATTGCTTCAGGTGTCACTACAGACACCCTGGTTTGAATCCAGGATGTAACACAACCGGCATTGACTGGGAGTCCCATAGGGCCGCGGACAATTGGCCCAGCGTCGCCTGTGTTTTGCCGGTGTAGGCTGTCATTGTAAAAAAAAAAAAACTATTTGTTCTTAATTAACTGACCTGCCTAGTTAAATAAAGGTTACATTAAAAAAATGTACAGGGGCACTAGTTAATCCCAACACAGTGTCACGGGCGAGCTATATGTGTAAAGTTTAGCCCAAAATCTATACATTCGTTCCAGTATATTTGAGATAGTCTGTCTGTTTGTGATACTTGATCAATCTTATAATTTTCTTTCCATATCTGCATCTGTATGAATACATTATGTATGGGTTCTTCTTGAGCCTAGGAGTGTACTGCCAATGGAAAGTGGAAATCACCTTCCGTACCTGTTTGTAACTGTGTGTTTCAGAGACGTTACTGGACACAAGGACAGTTCCTGGCGAGCTGAAATGGGCGGCAAGTCCAACAGAAGGAGGGGTATGTGGCCCTGCCGAGACAAAATAACCTATTTCAGTGAGAATATGTGTTTTATAATGCATAGTTGTACACAGGTAGACTATGGGTGAGTATTTTTTTTCTTTGAAATACCCTATAATCCAAGCTAGACGGCGTTCTACTGCAGTCTCCATCTCCCTCTGTCTTCATTGCAGGCACACCCTCTCTCGCGCTCACTTTCACTCTCACCAGCCTCTTTGTTAGTTTAAGAGTTATTGGTGAACTTGACTCCTCTCCAGTCTCCCTGTGCTCACTTTCTTTTACTGAACTGCTTGATTGACAAGGTCCTGGTCCCCACACACTGAGCCCTTTGATTGCCAGCGTATCCCCACCCACCCATTGCTTACGCGCGCACGTACGCACACACACACACACACACACACACACACACACACACACACACACACACACACACACACACACACACACACACACACACACACACACACACACACACACACACACACACACACACACACACACACACACACACACACACACACACACACACACACACACACACACACACACACACACACACACACACACACACACACACACACACACACACACACACACACACAAACCCCTCTCCACATCACAGTCGGGGCCCGTGTCCAGCTTTACGACTGTGACAGCTGTGATTTCTGTCCTTCAACAAAGACTCCAAAGGAGGGAATAAAACTTGGAGTCTTACTCTATGACAGGTCCTACAGAACACCTCTACACACACACAGTCTCTGGCTCGGTACGTCTAAAGCTCTCACCAGCAGGGAGTGGGAGGCCACATTATTATTCCATAGTAATAAGATGCCATAGTTAGGCAAGGTCACCATGCAACTCCATAAAACGTCCTTGATAAACTATCCAAGATAAACGCATGGAAGGTTTTGTGATCACTGAAGCTGATTAATGACTAGAAATGACTTTGGTCTAATGATCAGAATGTGTGTGTTCCCAGTGGGAGGAGGTAAGCATCATGGATGAGAAGAACGTCCCTATCAGAACGTACCAGGTGTGTAATGTGATGGAACCCAGCCAGAGCAACTGGCTTAGAACCGACTGGATCCCTCGGTCTGGAGCGCAGCGCATCTACGTCGAGATCAAGTTCACCCTCCGGGACTGTAACAGCCTGCCTGGAGTCACCGGCACCTGTAAGGAGACCTTCAACCTCTACTACTATGAGTCTAACAACGACAGAGAGCACTACATCAGAGAGAGCAACTTTCTCAAGATCGACACCGTGGCAGCCGACGAGAGCTTCACTCAGGTTAGGAGCTTTGGTTTGTTTTTAATCTCTTTGTTCAATTTTAAGATCTGATGGTGTGTTGATTATGTTTTTTCAATGTGAAAACTACAATGAAGGAACATTGTTGTGTTCTTATGGCTATTTATTATCAGTAATTATGTTATTATTACAATGATCAGGTGGACATTGGGGACCGCATCATGAAGCTGAACACTGAGGTGCGTGACGTAAAGGTCACAACCCGGAAGGGTTTCTACCTGGCGTTCCAGGATGTTGGCGCCTGCATCGCTCTGGTTTCCGTACGTGTCTTCTACAAAACCTGCCCCCTCACTGTCCGCAACTTAGCAACCTTCCCAGATACCAACACCGGAGCTGACACTTCCTCACTAGTGGAGGTCAGGGGGTCGTGCGTGAACCAATCAGAAGAGAGGGAGGAGCCCAAGATGTATTGTGGCGCAGACGGGGAATGGCTGGTCCCTATTGGAGGGTGTGTCTGTAACTTGGGATACGAGGAGAAAAGCGGAGTCTGTCAGGGTAAGGCATTTGATTTACTTTTAATTTAATGACCACATTTTCTTCTAAATTGTATCGAACCCCCGGGCGTATGCACTTAGGCGACTGAGCTAAAGTTAAGTCATCAGCTCTTGGACCTCTGGAAGAGAGAGTGAGGGAAATAGGCGAGACTGGAGGGAACAGACGTTCTGAAGACAGTTTTATAGCATGCCATTACTCTCTCTGAATAGAGAGTCTCTGTTCAACACACACACACACATACACACACACACACATACACACACACACACACACACACACACACACACACACACACACACCCACATACACACACACATACACCAGTTGAGCGTCAGTGCTTCAGTAGGGTATGATATACAGCTGTGGGTCTATTCTCTCAACCCTATTTATTATGGCCATCCCAGCAGGCTAATTATATAACAAACAGCTTCAACTTTTAAAGGCCTGCGGACCCGAGCAGAAGGTGTGTGTCTGTGATAGTAGAGAAAGGGACAGCTATCAAACGTTTCTGTATGTGACAGACACCAGGTTCTCTCCATCCCTCTCTCTCCTTCCAGACCTCCCTCTCTTTATCCGTAGCAGAGTTAATGACGTCTAAAGGCTGTTTTCTTTAACAAGATTTAACTAGACCCTTGACTCTGATCACCTTTGAACTGAAGTGAAGGACTAGCTCTTTTTAAGTATTTCCTTTTCCCCACTCTAAGTTGAAACAGCCCACTCAGGACTGGAGTGCTCTAGTGATTTGCCAATACACTGTCAGGCTTGATGACCGATTGGACCCTAGATTAAGTCTCTCCGTCATATCAATTAGCGGACTGCAAACAATGGACGGGTGACCAATAGGGAGAGAGAAACGGCAAAGCGAGGCAGGGAATGAGTAGAAGACTGTTTAGCGCTACAGAGTGCTATAAAGAGACAGAGAGAAATAGAGCAGTGCAGAGAGATACCGGTGGATAGAGGTGGAGGATTGGAGAAAGAGGGGGGGAGGAAAGGAAGGATGAATTAGTTTGTGAATAGAGAGGGGGTTCTATAAGGAGGCCATTTAAGGCATAAGGCATCAATGATAGCCCAGCCCCCCCCAATTGTAACTATGTCGGGGTGTTAGAGGTGGTGCAGTGGGCTCACACAGGGGCAAGAACACAAACATAAGAGAGGTTACCCCCCCCGCTCCCCTCAACTATATTCCCCAATGTCCCTTACCCCCAACCTTACCCCCCTTACCCCCACACACGCACATACACACACACACACCTTTAAGAGCAGGGTCATGACCAGGCTTGATGAAGCCGTCAAAAACTTTGACAGACACACACACAAATACACTCTGTTAAGTTGTGAAGGGCAGGATCATGACCGAGGTTGATAAAGACGTCAAAACTCTGACAGCTGTGATTCGGGCTGGGAGGAGAGGAAGCAAGGGAGGGAACAGAGAAGGGGAGGAGAGACAACAGAGGTGGTTTAAATGTGAATGGGACAGCCAGACTCCGGAATGAAAAAGGATCTCTGCGTTTTGTCAAGAGTTTTGTTAGAGTTTTGACGGCGCCTTTTTAGAGGGACTTTGTTCGGCTGTGGTTGCTCATCTGCTGCTATTACTGGGTGTCCTATGTGGGCGTTATCTGTGTGTGTGTGAGTGTGTTTCTAATTTCTGCAGTGTGTATATGTGTTTGTGTGCGATATACAGTGCCTTCAGGAAAGTATTCAGACCCCTTGACTTTTTCCACATTTTGTTACATTACAGCCTTGTTCTAAAATGTATTTAATCATTTTTTCCCTCATACATCTACACACAATACCCTATCATGACAAAGCAAAAACTGTTTTTTAATTTTTTATAAATAAATAAAGTATCACATTTGCATAAGTATTCAGACCCTTTACTCAGTACTTTGTTGAAGCACCTTTGGCAGCGATTACAGCCTCAAGTCTTTTGGGGTATGACCTACAAGCTTGGCACACCTGTATTTGGGGAGTTTTTCCCATTCCTCACTGCAGATCCTCTCAAGCTCTGTCAGGTTGGATGGGGAGTGTGGCTGCACAGCTATTTTCAGGTGTCTCCAGAGATGTTCGATCGGGTTCAAGTCCGGACTCTGGCTGGGCCGCTCAAGGACATTCAGAAACTTGTCCCGAAGCCACTCCTGCGTTGTCTTGGCTGTGTGCTTAGGGTCGTTGTCCTGTTGGAAGGGGAACATTCGCCCCAGTCTTCATCAAGGATCTCTCTGTACTTTGCTCCCTTCATCTTTCCCTCGATCCTGACTAGTCTCCCAGTCCCTGCCGCTGAAAAACATCCCCACAGCATGGTGCTGCCACCACCATGCTTCACCGTAGGGATGGTGCCAGACGTGACGCTTGCCATTCAGGCCAAAGAGTTCAATCTTGGTTTCATCGGACCAGAGATTCTTGTTTCTCATGGTCTGTGTCTTGGGAAGGGATGCACCTGAGCTCAATTTCGAGTCTCATAGCAAAGGGTCTGAATACTTGTGTAAATAAGGTATTTCTGTTTTTTTCTTTGCTTTGTCATTATGGAGTACTGTGTGTAGATTGCTGAGAAAAACACATATCATCCATATTAGAACAAGGCTGTAACGTAACAAAATGTGGAACAAGTCAAGGGGTCTGGATACTTTCCGAAGACACTGTGTGGAGGGAGAGGTGAAATAAAGCGAGTAAGAGAGGGATAGAGAGAGACCTGAAATGAGATTTTATAAGATGCATGGTGGCGGTTGTCCAAGTGTGATCGACGTCAGAGAGACTTTATAACTGCAATTCACTCCGGTGCACCTTCAGTAACTCAACCAACAGAGGATTTGGTTATGTATGTGTGTGTGTGTGTATTGTGTGTGTGTGTGTGTGTAGAGAGAGATGGCCAGAGAGAGAGACAGGGCCAGCGTTATGGGTGGGCCTTATGGGGCCTGGCCTGCCCTACTGTACCTCCTTGCCCATCCAAATAAAATATTTAAATATTGATCATTTATTTGACTGAGACGCACGTCGACATAGACGCAACAATACCAGATAAAGCACCCGAGCGAAACAGCACCCATCTGCCTCAGTCTGTGTAGCCCTTGTGCATGACATGTCATACTCTTTTTTGGCCAGACGGCATCAGATACATGGGCTACAGATAGTAAGACAGTGGGGCGCTGTTTCGCTCACTCAGGTGACATAAGCATTTTCTCATTTGAGCAAAAGTCTGTCTTCCACCCTCTCTCCTCCGTCCTCTCTCTTGACACGGAAACCGATAAGTGATTGAGTGGTTGGGGAGATGTCGATTCGTTAGTAGGTGAACAGAAGTGTCCTCCCCTCCTCAATGGCCACCTTTCATCAAGGATACTCATGTGTATCCTGTCACAACATTTTGTCAACCGGTGATTGTCAAGCAAATAACTGATGTAATATAGCCTACACCTTCACAATAAAATCAATATATTTTTTAGACAGGTGTAAAGAAACATGATATGAAGAAAATGTAGTCTATTTCAGAAGAACAGAAGTTGAGTTGTCCTTATGTTAGGCCCTGATCTGGCTATGCCAAATGGCTGTGGGCTACACTAGTTCATTTAGCAGACAAGATTAGCTTAGAATTCTGTGGCATTATTTTATATTATAGTATGAAGAATACACTTGAACTAAGCTGAATTAAATAAAGGATATTTCCTCCAAACGATTTGAAGGAGTGCACATATGCAGCTATTCTGTGTTGAGCGGTTAACAAAGAAATGTAACTTTAGTTATTCTACAAACGTTGGCCGATATGTTTTGATGTTTAATACATTGTAAGGCTGCATGATGCGAGTCTATTGATGATTTGAAAAAAGTGGCTTCAAAGGCATTAGCTCTGCTTTGTTTTTTTTGCGCAGGCTGTACACACTTCATCAGTCTCTCATTCACAATTTGTCAAGCACTTGATAACGGCTCGAATTTCCCTGCGGCATCCCCTTTGTTTGGCCGTAATGCACCCTAAAAATATCCATGCCTTTTGCGGCCAGTGGCCATTGTGCCCTTGGCCTGGAGTGCTGCATGTTCCGAAGCACCTCTTACTCACATGGCTCTCCCTCAAGTGATCAGGTTTTTCTCACAGGCTACAAGTGAAGACAGACACATCGGGGACACAAATGCGCGTGTCCTTAACCAATTCCAAGGTACATATTGAAGATATTGGAAGAACTCTCCACATTTACTTTTCATCAGCCAGTATGATGAGTAGGCCTAGCAAATGGCAAAATAGCTAGCCTATGTCAATTTACTATCTTTCATAGTACAAAAGTTCACCTATTCTGTGCAAGACATAAATGTGTCTCGTTTCAGGAAACTAGGCCTATGTCACGGGTCACTACTTCACAGGAGAGCCATTTGAATGTAAACTTTTTGTTTATAATCTAAATGCGTTTTTTTGCTATAAATAGCTTCTGTAACATGTGAACTTTCATGTTCCTTAATAACAGACTTGTATGCCATCTGTAAATAAGATTAAAACATTTAAATTACGAGCCTAGTTGGTTTAGCAACAGAAAAAGGAAGCAACCTTCCCGCTAGCCATGATTGGCTGAGATAATGAGTGGGCTGGACATGTCGAGAGATGAGTTCGGATTGGTCTGCCATATAGCACGCTGCTGTCTATTGGAGCTGGTCAGTATGTGTAGGTAATCCTGTCTAATGCAGCTTTTTTTTAAATGTATCACGCAGTAGAACTGCGTAAGTGTTGCTCTCCACTTTCTGGAGGACCGAGTTTTGAAATCAGTAGAGTACGATAGCTAAGGAGATGGAGAAAAGACTTATCTCCGGATTACATCTTCATACTAAGGGCAGCCATGGCATCCTTGATAGGGAGAAGCGCCCATCTATGATGTATATGGGTAAGATAGTCTAGCTAGCCATATTTTCAGATATTACACGTTTCTAATTTTGACAAAGTCATTTTCATTTCAAGTTCAAGTGTACTGTTAGCTAGCTAACGTTAGCTGGCTGGCTTGCTAGCTGACGTTACATGTATGATCTTATTATACATATCTCAGAGCCATTTGCTTTGCTAGTTGTAGCCTAGTGTTAGCTAGCCAACATTGAACCTGGTTGGTTAGCTACCTGCAGAGTCATGCAGGGTAGTAACGTCATGAGTTGGGATTATGGTTCATTGTTTACCTAGCTAGCTAGCTACATGGCTTAACCTCTTGGAACCCCCCCCCGGATCTGGGATAATTGTCATCAACTACGCTAAATAGCATAGCGCAACGGTCAAATAATCTTACTAGAAAATATTCATATTCATGAAATCACAAGTAAAATATAGCGAAACACAACTTAGCCTTTTGTTAATCACCCCGAAAGACAGGGGTTTCAAAATAAGAGTCACTTCCTGATTGGATTTTTCTCAGGAGTTCGCCTGCAATATCAGTTCTGTTATACTCACAGACAATATTTTTACAGTTTTGGGAACTTTAGAGTGTTTTCTATCCTAAGCTGTCAATTATATGCATATTCTAGCATCTGGTCCTGAGAAATAGGCAGTTTACTTTGGGAATGTTATTTTTCCAAAAATAAAAATAGTAGCTTCAAGAGGTTAACAAAATACTCCACTATGCAAGTAACCATTTCAATAGAATGTCACTGCGACAACTGTTGATAGACGTAGCTGGTAAATTCGCTCTGGCTATCTTCTCCGATTTCAGAGCACTCTCGTCTGACTGTGCCAGAGTGCAGAATAACTGACATATTTACGAACACTCAACACCCATTGAATATGGATATCACAGTGCTGTGTGTTGCTTCTCCTTCTGTGTCTGTAAAACAAAAGGTATTGACAGTCTGAATATTCATATCCTGTCTGCTTCTCTCTGTGGGAGAATACTGAATACATGATCATCACCTGTCTACTGAAAGAGAAGAGAAGAGAGCGAGCGAGAGAGTGAGAGAGACGAGGGAGACCGATAGAGAGATGAGATAGGTGTAGGGAGTGGGAGAACAAGAGGAGAGAGTGAAAGGGAAACATTCACAGTAAAGGTGCCCTTTTATTGCTATCATCTAGGTCATTTACATATTCATTTTTTTTGCGCAAATGCAAATCCAGATAAAATGCAAATCTATCTCATTACATACAGTGTGTGTGTGCCTGCCTGTGTGTGTGTGTGTGTGAGTTTCTCTATAACCCTGTCCTGTCGTCCTCTCTCTCTCTGTGTCGGAAGTGGCCCTGACCACTCCAGTGTGTCGGCTGTCTAGGTGATGGATAGAGGGAGGGACGGAGTGATGGATGGATGGAGTGATAAATGAGAGGGACGGATGGACATCAGAGGGAGTTATGGGTGCCTGGTAGACCTGGGTAAAACTAGATTAGTTTTTCCAGAGTTAACCACTGTAGATTAGTGATCCCAAGGCCTTTCCCATTCACTCCTCTGTGATCAAGGGGCTCTTCAACATTATAGCAGAATATAGCTACTTAAATGTTGCAATCTAGTCTGATTACGTAATCCCTCTTGTGTTCCGGTACTTCCTCTTGTGGCTTGTGAACAAAATCAGAGTTCCTAACCAGAAGAACTATGATCCTCAATGCAGATGTGTCACCTCTGCAGTGACACACAACAGAACATCTGTATGAGAGCCTGGTTAGATGTTATATATGGCTCCCCTGAGTGAGTGAGTGAGTGAGATGTCTGTCTCTCTGACTGTCAGCCTGCCTTTCCCGTAGGGTAAACCAGGATTAGCTCCTACCTCACCACCCCACGCACAGATATGCAAGCACAGCCCTGTGTGTTTGTATGTGGAATGCATTTGTCATTGGAAAGGTGTTGACACTCGTTGTCTTGGAGGATATTTACAGAGTTTGTCGCTCCTCTTTCCTTCATCAGTCACCCAGACCTGCTAGTTACACACTAGTCTAGGTGGATTTAGTTTCACATTCACACAGTGTTTAGTGTGTGTGCCCAGGCTGGGGGAGGGGCAGTTGGAACTGACAGTGAGAATATTAGCATGTCAGTAGCCCCCGGCAACAATTCGCTCTCGCTCTCGCTCTCTCTCTCTTTGCATGGGAAACATATGTTTACATTGCCAAAGCAAGTGACAGCAAATCTTGCTGTTGTGATTGCATACTGTGGTATTTCACCCAGTAGATATGGGAGTTTATCAAAATTGGATTAGTTTTTCGAATTCTTTGGGTCTGTGTAATCTGAGGGAAATATATGTCTCTATGATCATACGTTTGGCAGGAGGTTAAGAAGTGCAGCTCAGTTTCCACCTCATTTTGTGGGCAGTGTGCACATAGCCTGTCTGCTCTTGAGAGCCAGGTCTGCCTTCGGCATCCTTTCTCAATGCAAGGCTATGCTCACTGAGTCTGTACATAGTCAAAGATGTGCTTCTCACTCACTCACTCACTCACTCACTCACTCACTCACTCACTCACTCACTCACTCACTCACTCACTCACTCACTCACTCACAGTTTATGGAGTTTGTAGTAAAAAAGTAAAGTAGCGAAGTAGCCAACACTCATTTCCTCACTCTACCCAACTCAGCATTTTCTGTCAAATGAAGAGCAAAGGGGAAGGAGAAACTACAGGAGTGGAGAGGGATCTCTCTTGCACACAGAGAGAGAGAGAGTTTAGGGATAATAGAGAGTAATGTGAGTTGTCTACCCCTTACCTGCTGGGTTTGGCTAGCAGCTTCAGCTGCTCTCATCAGGAGACTGGAGACAAGAGCCAAGGATCTGACTGTTTACAGTGCGTGTGTTTGTGTGTGTGTGTCCTACTGTCCTTCCTCCTCTGTCAACTGCCACCCCCCTCCCACACACACACACACACACACACACACTCCTACTGTGTGCGTTCTGCTGGGCGGGACTCCTGTCTCTGAGTCTGATGGACGACCCAGGGGCTGTCCATCATAGAGACACGAGATACCTGACCTGCCGTTGCCATGAACACACACACACTATTTCTCTCTCCCACACATGCACAAACACACCGGCACACATACAGCCATACTGGCACACATTGTTGGCACACAGTGAGCTATTGCATTGTAGCAGGAGGGCAGGACTCAAGGCTGTGAGCTGGCTTTGTCTCCATCCGATCCTGCCTTTCTCCCTTTTTTTCCACAATGAACAGAGGGAAGGTGAGAGAGGGAGAGAATAAGAAAGGGAGGGAGTGTGGCCACCAACCCATAAACACTCCTTCGTCTTTTCACGTCACTGTTTCTTTCTCTCGCTCATTCCCTGTCTTCTATGTTTCTGTCCCTCTCTCTTCTCTTTCCCCACAGTCTCTGATATTCTCCATTTTTCATCATTCCTCTCTCTGAAGGGAAAGGTGTGTGTGTGTGTGTGTGTGTGTGTGTGTGTGTGTGTGTGTGTGTGTGTGTGTGTGTGTGTCATGATTTGTGTTTGTGCTGCAAAGGGAGAGTGAGCATTGACCTGGAATGACAGCTTATAAAGGTGTTATTATAAGAGAGGGCTACAGTGGACTGCTGCTCTCTCTCTCTCTGTCTCTCTCTCTCCACACCTCTTTCCCCTCTGTCGCACCCTCACAAAGACCACCACCCTCAACAGTTTACGACCTTATGGTGTCACACACACACCAATGTCTCTACTGATGGTATTATAATACCCGGAACTTCACTCACTCATTGATAGCGGGGGCTCAGTCAAAAACAAACCTGCACTTGCCTTTTGCAACTAGCACTGACTTTCTGATAACTTCTGTATTGAGGAAAAATGCATTTACTTCGACTGTGATACGTGGTTCATCTTAAGATTGAAGAATGCACTAACTAACTGTACGTCACTCTGGATAAGCACGTCGGCTAGATAAATGACTCGAATGTAAAATGTCGACATCAAGGCCTACAGCTGTAAAGTGATTGACATAGAGCCATACAAGCAGGGTTCACGGATGTGAATGGCTCCTATCTGTGTGTGTTAGTGCGCGTGTGTGTGCATGTTCTTATGCAGTCAGCGCTTAACTGGTATCGATTGAGCTATAAAAAAAACCAATAACAATCTTCAAAGCATTCCAGAGAGAGAGAGAAACAGAGAGGGAGGGAGGGAGGGATACAGAGAGAGAGAGAGAGAGAGAGAGAGAGGAATACAGAGAGAGGAATATAGAGAGAGAGAGAGAGGAATACAGAGAGAGAGAGGAATACAGAGAGAGGAATATAGAGAGAGAGAGAGGAATACAGAGAGAGGGAGAGAGGAATACAGAGAGAGGGAGAGAGAGAGAATACAGAGAGAGGGGAGAGAGGGAGAGAGGAATACAGAGAGAGGGAGAGAGAGAGGAATACAGAGAGAGGGAGAGAGGAATACAGAGAGAGGGAGAGAGAGAGGAATACAGAGAGAGGGAGAGAGAGAGGAATACAGAGAGAGAGAGAGAGAAATACAGAGAGAGGGAGAGAGAGGAATACAGAGAGAGAGAGAGAGGAATACAGAGAGAGAGAGAGAGAGGAATACAGAGAGAGAGAGAGAGGAATACAGAGAGAGGGAGAGAGAGGAATACAGAGAGAGGGAGAGAGAGGGAGAGAGGAATACAGAGAGAGGGAGAGAGAGAGGAATACAGAGAGAGGGAGAGAGAGAGGAATACAGAGAGAGGGAGAGAGGAATACAGAGAGAGGGAGAGAGAGAATACAGAGAGAGAGAGGAATACAGAGAGAGAGAGAGAGAGAGGAATACAGAGAGAGAGAGAGAGAGAGAATACAGAGAGAGAGAGAGAGGAATACAGAGAGAGAGAGATCAAATCAAATCAAATCAAATTTTATTTGTCACATACACATGGTTAGCAGATGTTAATGCGAGTGTAGCGAAATGCTTGTGCTTCTAGTTCCGACAATGCAGTAATAACGAGCAAGTAATCTAACTAACAATTCCAAAAAAAACTACTGTCATACACAGTGTAAGGGGATAAAGAATATGTACATAAGGATATATGAATGAGTGATGGTACAGAGCAGCATAGGCAAGATACAGTAGATGATATCGAGTACAGTATATACATATGAGATAAGTATGTAAACCAAGTGGCATAGTTAAAGTGGCTAGTGATACATGTATTAATAAGGATGCAGTCGATGATATAGAGTACAGTATCAACATATGCATATGAGATGAACAATGTAGGGGAAGTAACATTATATAAGGTAGCATTGTTTAAAGTGGCTAGTGATATATTTACATCATTTCCCATCGATTCCCATGATTAAAGTGGCTGGAGTAGAGTCAGTGTCATTGACAGTGTGTTGGCAGTAGCCACTCAATGTTAGTGGTGGCTGTTTAACAGTCTGATGGCCTTGAGATAGAAGCTGTTTTTCAGTCTCTCGGTCCCAGCTTTGATGCACCTGTACTGACCTCGCCTTCTGGATGGCAGCGGGGTGAACAGGCAGTGGCTCAGGGTGGTTGATGTCCTTGATGATCTTTATGGCCTTCCTGTAGCATCGGGTGGTGTAGGTGTCCTGGAGGGCAGGTAGTTTGCCCCGGTGATGCGTTGTGCAGACCTCACTACCCTCTGAGAGCCTTACGGTTGAGGGCGGTGCAGTTGCCATACCAGGCGGTGATACAGCCCGCCAGGATGCTCTCGATTGTGCATCTGTAGAAGTTTGTGAGTGCTTTTGGTGACAAGCCGAATTTCTTCAGCCTCCTGAGGTTGAAGAGGCGCTGCTGCGCCTTCCTCACGATGCTGTCTGTGTGAGTGGACCAATTCAGTTTGTCTGTGATGTGTATGCCGAGGAACTTAAAACTTGCTACCCTCTCCACTACTGTTCCATCGATGTGGATGGGGGTGTTCCCTCTGCTGTTTCCTGAAGTCCACAATCATCTCCTTAGTTTTGTTGACGTTGAGTGTGAGGTTATTTTCCTGACACCACACTCCGAGGGCCCTCACCTCCTCCCTGTAGGCCGGTCGTTGTTGGTAATCAAGCCTACCACTGTTGTGTCGTCCGCAAACTTGATGATTGAGTTGGAGGCGTGCATGGCCACGCAGTCGTGGGTGAACAGGGAGTACAGGAGAGGGCTCAGAACGCACCCTTGTGGGGCCCCAGTGTTGAGGATCAGCGGGGAGGAGATGTTGTTGCCTACCCTCACCACCTGGGGGCGGCCCGTCAGGAAGTCCAGTACCCAGTTGCACAGGGCGGGGTCGAGACCCAGGGTCTCGAGCTTGATGACGAGCTTGGAGGGTACTATGGTGTTGAATGCCGAGCTGTAGTCGATGAACAGCATTCTCACATAGGTATTCCTCTTGTCCAGATGGGTTAGGGCAGTGTGCAGTGTGGTTGAGATTGCATCGTCTGTGGACCTATTTGGGCGGTAGGCAAATACAGAGTGGGTCAAGGGTGTCAGGTAGGGTGGAGGTGATATGGTCCTTGAGAGAAAGGAATACAGAGAGAGAGGAGAGAGGAATACAGAGAGAGGGAGAGAGGAATACGGAGAGAGGAATACAGAGAGAGGGAGAGAGGAATACAGAGAGGGGAGAGAGGAATACATAGAGAGGAGAGAGGAATACAGAGCGAGGGAGAGAGGAATACAGAGAGGGGGAGAGAGGAATACAGAGAGGGGGGGAGAGAGGAATACAGAGAGGGGGAGAGAGGGAATACAGAGAGGGGGAGAGAGGAATACAGAGAGAGAGGGAGGGAGAGAGGAAGGAGAGAGAGAGGCATACAGAGAGGGAGAGAGGAATACAGAGAGTGAGGGAGGGAGGGAGAGAGAGGCATACAGAGAGGGAGAGAGGAATACAGAGAGGGAGGGAGAGGATTACAGAGAGGGAGAGAGGATTACAGAGAGGGAGAGAGGAATACAGTTACAGAGAGGGAGGGAGAGAGAGAGGAATACAGAGGGAGAGAGGAATACAGAGGGAGAGAGGAATACAGAGGGAGAGAGGAATACAGAGGGAGAGAGGAATACAGAGGGAGAGAGGAATACAGAGGGAGAGAGGAATACAGAGGGAGAGAGGAATACAGAGGGAGAGAGGAATACAGAGGGAGAGAGGAATACAGAGAGGAATACAGAGAGGAATACAGAGAGGAATACAGAGAGGAAGAGAGAGAGGGAGGGAGAGAGGAATACAGAGAGGGAGGGAGAGAGGAATACAGAGAGGGAGGGAGAGAGGAATACAGCGAGAGAGGAATACAGAGAGGGAGGGAGAGAGGAATACAGAGAGGGAGGGAGAGAGGAATACAGAGAGGGAGGGAGAGAGGAATACAGAGAGGGAGGGAGAGAGGAATACAGCAAGAGAGGAATACAGCGAGGGAGGGAGAGAGGAATACAGAGAGAGAGGGAGAGAGGAATACAGAGAGGGAGGGAGAGAGGAATACAGAGAGGGAGGGAGAGAGGAATACAGAGAGGGAGGGAGGAGGAATACAGCAAGAGAGGAATACAGCGAGGGAGGGAGAGAGGAATACAGAGAGGGAGGGAGAGAGGAATACAGAGAGGGAGGGAGAGAGGAATACAGAGAGGGAGGGAGAGAGGAATACAGAGAGAGAGGGAGAGAGGAATACAGAGAGGGAGAGGAATACAGAGAGGGAGGGAGGGAGGGAGAGGAATAAAGAGAGGGAGGGAGGGAGAGAGGAATACAGAGAGGGAGAGAGGAATACAGAGAGATAGATCGAGAGAGCGTGAGAAAGAAAGTGTGTGAGAGAGGTAGAGCCTCCCAGAAGAGAGGGATGGTTAGGACAGCGTTGATTACAGAGACGGGACATTCCTATGGGAAGACTTCCTCTACTGATGAGTGTCATAAAACACTCTGTCACACACACACTGTCACCCCCATTTTCAAACACAAACTCTGTCACTCCCACATTGCGAACCACTCCCACTGCGATGACTTGGTCACCCCCTGGAAATGAAATAGGGGGAGAATAGAGATAGTAACGTAATTACTTCTAGAAGAGTTGTGAAAAAGTGAATGATTTCATGAATGGGTTGACAGCCATGGGGGTTGGGCATTCTGAATAAGTCAAACTGAGTATTGTCATGTCAATGCATGTGTTTTGTTTGTACTAGAATGAAAATGAATGGAATCTCATCCTCTCTCTGTAGCGTGCACGGTCGGTTTCAACAGAGCTGTGTCTACAGACAGAGCATGTTCCAAGTGTCCTCCGCACAGTCACTCAGAGAAGGAGGGGGCTGCTGTCTGTGACTGCAACCCGGGATACTACCGCTCTGAGAGCGACCCTGCATCTATGCCCTGCACACGTAAGAACACACACAACATTTTCCCCCCAGGGGGTCGATTAATCGATCAATCTATACATCTGTACTCTTTCTCCTCTCGGTTCCTCTTCTCTCTTTTGTCCTCTCTCTCTTTCCTCTGTCGTCCCTCTGTACTGATCTAATGACTTCTGACTAATCCACCATGTCCTGGACGGGAGATAAGGCGTTGCGATCGAATGAATAGTCCTCGGGCTCAGTTACATGTCACTTTCAGTCCCTCTCTCTCCTTCTCGCTCTCTCTTTCTCTCTTTCATTCTCTCTCTCTCTCTCTCTCTGACTGAGACCTTGGTCTGTTTGTCATAAACTGAATTATGCCTATATACAGCACAGGGTTCAGCCAGTCAGCCTGAGAACACAGACAACACTCTCTCACACAAAAACATAACGAAAAACTGTAACACAGAGGAAAGTATATGTAACCACAATATATTTTCTAACTCAACCTCCCTGTCCTATGTATCCCAGAACCCCCATCTGCTCCGCAGCAGCTGATCTCCGAGGTCAACGAGACGTCAGTTGTTCTGGAGTGGAGCGCCCCCCTCAGGCTCGGAGGGAGAAGTGACATCCGCTACAGTGTGGACTGCCTGCTCTGCCACGGACCTGAGAGTCAAACCGGGAATCGAACTCAGATTGGGAGTCAACTTGGAGAAGCTGGTAGCCTTGCGGCTCTTAAGGGTCCTCTTGGGGCCCAGCTCTGCCTGCCCTGCAGTCAAGACGTCCTGTTCTCTCCCCAGCAGAGTGGCCTAAGTGCCACCAGGGTGTGTGTGAGCGAGCTGCAGGCACACACACGCTACACCTTCACCATTCTCGCCCGCAACGGTGTCTCCCAGGGCCACAGTGCAGGGGCAGGACAGAGTGTGTCTGTCACTCTCACCACCAACCAGGCCGGTGAGTTTGTGTGAAGGAGTATGTAAGTAAGGAGGGGAGTGTGTGTGTGTGTGTGTGTGGCCAAGTACAGGCTGTGCATTGCATGGAGTGTGGGGGATTGAGGGGAGTGTGTGTGATAATGTCTGTGAAGCAGGTAGCCTTTAATTGGGGAATGTGAATTGGAAGAAGTGTATGTGCCTGCTGGTGTGTGTCTGTATACAGAGCCTTCAGAAAGTATTCATACCCTTTGACTTATTCCACATCTTGTTGTGTTACAGCCTGAATTCAAAATGGATTAAATATATTTTTTAAATCTTCTTACACACAATACCCCATAAAGGCAAAGGTGAAATGTGTTTTTAGAAAATAAATGTTTTATTGGTAATGAAATACAGAACTATCACATTTACAAAATTATTCACACCACACCCCTTTGCTATGACACTCCAAATTGAGCTCAGGTGCATCCAATTTCCTTTTATCATCCTTTAGATGTCACTCCAACTTGATTGAAGTCCACGTGTGGCCAATTCAATTGTTTGGACGTGATTTAGAAAGAAACACACCTGTCTATATAAGATCCCACAGTTGTCAGAGCAGAAGCTACACCATGAAGTCAGTAGATCTCAGAGATAGAATTGTGATGAGAAGTGTATAAAACTATTTCTAGAGTGTTGAAAGTTTCCAAGAGCACAGTCTCCATCATTGGGAAATTGAAAAAATATGGAACTACTCAGACTCTGCCTAGAGCTTGCTTGTCGGCCGACTAAACCGAGCAACCGGGAAAGAAGGTCCTTGGTCAGGGAGGTGACCAAGAACCCAATGACCACTCTGACAGAACGGCAGAGTTCCTTGGCTGAGATGGGAGAACCTGCCAGAAGTACATCAGTCTCTACAGCACTTTACTAATCTGGGCCATTTGCTAGAGTGGCCAGACAGAAGCCACTCCTGAGAAAGTCACATGACAGCACACCTTGAGTTTGCAAAAATGCACGTGAAAGAATCAAAGTATAAGGCAAAAGATTCTGTGGTTTGATGAGAGAAAACACTTTGGCCTGAATACAAAGTGCTATGTCTGTATATAACCAGGCACAGCTCAACACCTTTTCTAACACCATCCCTACCGTGAAGCATGGTGGTGGCAGCATCATGCTATGTGGATGCTTTTCAGTGGCATGGCCTGGGAGAAGGGTAAGGATACAGGGGACAATGAATGTACAATGACCCCTAGTATACAGCCAAAGCAAGGCTGGAATGGCTTTAGAACAAGAATGTGAAAGTCCTTGAGTGGCCCAGCCAAAGCCCAGACTTGAATCCCATGGAAAATCTGTGGAAAGACTTGAAGATTGCTATTCAGCGCCGATCCCCATCTAACATAGTAAAGCTTGAGAAAATCTGCAAGGAACAAATCCAGATGTGCAAAGCTGATACAGACATACCCAAGACGACTTAAAGCTGTAATAGCCGCCAAAGGTGCTTCTACAAAGTATTGATTCAGGCGTGTGAATAGTTATGTAAAATTAGATATTTCTGTATTTCATTTTCAATACATTTGCATGTAATCCATTTTGAATTCAGGCAGTAACACAACAAAATGTGGAATACGTTAAGGGGTGTGAATACATTCTGGAACAGTACATGGGAGTTATGTGTCTGAGTGTGTTTGTCAAACTCTCAAGGAGTGACTTGTCTCGGTGACATAAACAGAATGCCACGGTCTTATTGGCTTATGCCACGGTGTGTGCGCGTGTGTGTGTGTCGCGTGCAGGGAGAAAGTGTGTTGGTTTGATCACCTCTACATTTAGGAGGTCTGTAAAGTTGTTTCATTTGAGCTACTACAGGGAGTGTGAGTCAGATGAAGTGTGTGCCTATGTAGTGTTTTTTTCCGTGTGGTTTACTGTGCGTGAACTGGAACACTGCCCACTGACTCTATCTTTACAATGTCTTTGGCTGCATTTACACAGGAAGCCCAATTCAGCTTTTTTTTTTTCCAGGAATTGACCTTTTGACCAATCACATCAGATCTTTTGACATAAGATCTTTTTCAGAGCTGATCTGATTGGTCAAAATATGAATGAGTGGAAGGGAAAAAAAGATCAGATGCCTAGGTAAACGCGGCCTCTGAGTCCCAGATAGTGGCAGACACACCTGCTCTGACTACCCGTGGGAAGTGTGTTGTCTCCCTGTGTAGCGTAGCGTAACCTACTGGGTGCTAAATGAGAAGGCTGGGAACTATTATTTCAAAGCAGAAACAGTGTTGTCATTCAATACTCATTCACTCTGAAATAACTATTTTCTGTCTTTAGTGAGTCACTGTGTCATTCTCTATGTCAGAGGGACTATCACAATAATACAGGGACATACGGGGAAGACTATGTTAGAGGGATAGAAAGGGAAGGGACAGACATTAATGGATGGATAGAAAGGGAAGGGACAGACATTAATGGATGGATAGAAAGGGAAGGGACAGACATTAATGGAGGGATAGAAAGGATGTGGGAAAGGCAATGATAAAGGGATAGAAAGGATGTGGGAAAGGCAATGATAAAGGGATAGAAAGGATGTGGGAAAGGCAATGATAAAGGGATAGAAAGGATGTGGGAAAGGCAATGAGAAAGGGATAGAAAGGATGTGGGAAAGACAATGATAAAGGAAGTGGGAAAGGCAATGATAAAGGGATAGAAGGATGTGGGAAAGACAATGAGAAAGGGATAGACAGGATGTGGGAAAGACAAAGAGAAAGGGATAGACAGGATGTGGGAAAGACAATGAGAAAGGGATAGACAGGATGTGGGAAAGACAATGAGAAAGGGATAGACAGGATGTGGGAAAGACAATGATAAAGGGAGTGGGAAAGACAATGATAAAGGGATAGAAAGGATGTGGGAAAGACAATGATAAAGGATGTGGGAAAGACAATGATAAAGGGATAGAAAGGATGTGGGAAAGGCAACGATAAAGGGATAGACAGGATGTGGGAAAGACAATGATAAAGGGATAGAAAGGCAGTGGGAAAGACAATGATAAAGGGATAGACAGGATGTGGGAAAGACAATGATAAAGGAAGTGGAAAGACAATGATAAAGGGATAGAAAGGATGTGGGAAAGACAATGATAAAGGAAGTGGGAAAGACAATGATAAAGGGATAGAAAGGATGTGGAAAGACAATGATAAAGGATGATGGGAAAGACAATGATAAAGGATAGAAAGGATGTGGGAAAGACAATGATAAAGGATAGAAAGGATGATGGGAAAGACAATGATAAAGGGATAGAAAGGATGTGGGAAAGACAATGATAAAGGGATTGAAAGGATGTGGGAAAGACAATGATAAAGGATGTGGGAAAGACAATGATAAAGGGATAGAAAGGATGTGGGAAAATGACGATGATAAAGGAAGTGGGAAAGACAATGATAAAGGGATAGAAAGGATGTGGGAAAGACAATGATAAAGGATGTGGGATAGAAATGATGTGGGAAAGACAATGATAAAGGATAGAAAGGATGGATAGGAAAGACAATTAATGGAGGGATAGAAAGGATGTGGAAAGACAATGATAAAGGAAGGGAAAGACAATGATAAAGAAAAAGGATGTGGGAAAGACAATGATAAAGGGATAGAAAGGATGTGGGAAAGACAATGATAAAGGATGAAAGGATGGGAAAGACAATGATAAAGGATGTGGGGGAAAGACAATGATAAAGGGATAGAAAGGATGTGGGAAAGACAATGATAAAGGATGAAAGGATGTGGGAAAGACAATGATAAAGGGATAGAAAGGATGGGAAAGACAATGATAAAGGGATAGAAAGGATGTGGGAAAGACAATGATAAAGGATGATGGATGTGGGAAAGACAATGATAAAGGAAAGACAATGATAAAGGATAGAAAGGATGTGGGAAAGACAATGATAAAGGATAGAAAGGATGTGGAAAGACAATGATAAAGGGATAGAAGGATGTGGGAAAGACAATGATAAAGGGATAGAAGGATGTGGAAAGACAATGATAAAGGATAGAAAGGATGTGGGAAAGACAATGATAAAGGGATAGAAGGATGTGGGAAAGACAATGATAAAGGATAGAAGGATGTGGAAAGACAATGATAAAGGATAGAAAGGATGACAATGGGAAAGACAACATGATAAAGGGATAGAAAGGATGTGGGAAAGACAATGATAAAGGGATAGAAAGGATGTGGGAAAGACAATGATAAAGGATAGAAAGGGGAAAGACAATGATAAAGGATAGAAAGGATGTGGGAAAGACAATGATAAAGGGATGAAAGGAATGAAAGACAATGATAAAGGGATAAAAGGATGTGGGAAAGACAATGATAAAGGATGAAAGGGGAAAGACAATAAAAGGGATAGAAAGGATGTGGGAAAGACAATGATAAAGGGATAGAAAGGATGTGGGAAAGACAATGATAAAGGATAGAAAGGATGTGGGAAAGACAATGATAAAGGGATAGAAAGGATGGGAAAGACAATGATAAAGGATGTAAAAGACAATGATAATAGAAAGGATGTGGGAAAGACAATGATAAAGGGATAGAAAGGATGGGGAAAGACAATGATAAAGGGATAGAAAGGATGTGGGAAAGACAATGATAAAGGAAGAAAGGATGTGGGAAAGACAATGATAAAGGATAGAAAGATGTGGGAAAGAAATGATAAAGGATAGAAAGGATGTGGGAAAGACAATGATAAAGGATAGAAAGGATGTGGGAAAGACAATGATAAAGATGTGGAAAGACAATGATAAAGGATAGAAAGGATGTGGAAAGACAATGATAAAGGGATAGAAGGATGTGGGAAAGACAATGATAAAGGGATAGAAAGGATGTGGGAAAGACAATGATAAAGGGATAGAAAGGATGTGGGAAAGACAATGATAAAGGATAGTGGGAAAGACAATGATAAAGGGATAGAAAGGATGTGGGAAAGACAATGATAAAGGGATAGAAAGGATGTGGGAAAGACAATGATAAAGGGATAAAGGAAGGATGATAAAGGGAAAGACATGTGAAAGACAATGATAAAGGATAGTGGGATGTGAAAGACAATGATAAAGGATAGAAAGGATGTGGAAAGACAATGATAAAGGGATAGAAAGGATGTGGGAAAGACAATGATAAAGGGATAGAAGGATGTGGGAAAGACAATGATAAAGGGATAGAAAGGATGTGGGAAAGACAATGATAAAGGATAGAAAGGATGTGGAAAGACAATGATAAAGGGATAGAAGGATGTGGGAAAGACAATGATAAAGGGATAGAAAGGATGTGGGAAAGACAATGATAAAGGGATAGAAAGGATGTGGGAAAGACAATGATAAAGGGATAGAAAGGATGTGGAAAGACAATGATAAAGGGATAGAAGGATGTGGGAAAGACAATGATAAAGGGACAATGATAAAGGATGTGGGAAAGACAATGATAAAGGGATAGAAAGGATGTGGGAAAGACAATGATAAAGGAAGAAAGGATGTGGGAAGACAATGATAAAGGGATAGAAAGGATGTGGAAAGACAATGATAAGGGATAGAAGGATGTGGGAAAGACAATGATAAAGGGATAGAAAGGATGTGGGAAAGACAATGATAAAGGAAGTGGGATAATGATAAGGGATAGATGTGGAAAGACAATGATAAAGGACAATGATAAGGATGTGGAAAGACAATGATAAAGGGATAGAAAGGATGTGGGAAAGACAATGATAAAGGGATAGAAAGGATGTGGGAAAGACAATGATAAAGGGATAGAAGGATGTGGGAAAGACAATGAAGGGATAGAAAGGATGTGGGAAAGACAATGATAAAGGGATAGAAGGATGTGGGAAAGACAATGATAAAGGAAGTGGGATGGGAAAGACAATGATAAAGGATAGAAAGGATGTGGGAAAGACAATGATAAAGGGATAGATGTGGGAAAGACAATGATGGGAAAGACAATGATGGAAGTGGAAAGACAATGATAAAGGGATAGAAAGGATGTGGGAAAGACAATGATAAAGGATAGACAGGATGTGGGAAAGACAATGATAAAGGGATAGAAAGGATGTGGGAAAGACAATGATAAAGGATAGAAGGATGTGGGAAAGACAATGATAAAGGATAGAAAGGATGTGGAAAGACAATGATAAAGGGATAGAAAGGATGTGGGAAAGACAATGATAAAGGATAGAAAGGATGTGGGAAAGACAATGATAAAGGGATAGAAAGGATGTGGGAAAGACAATGATAAAGGGATAGAAAGGATGTGGGAAAGACAATGATAAAGGATAGAAAGGATGTGGGAAAGACAATGATAAAGGGATAGAAAGGATGTGGGAAAGACAATGATAAAGGATAGAAAGGATGTGGGAAAGACAATGATAAAGGGGATAGAAAGGATGTGGAAAGACAATGATAAAGGGATAGAAAGGATGTGGGAAAGACAATGATAAAGGATAGAAAGGATGAAAGACAATGATAAAGGATAGAAGGATGGGGAAGACAATGATAAAAGTGGGAAAGACAATGATAAAGGATGTGGGAAAGACAATGATAAAGGGATAGAAGGATGTGGGAAAGACAATGATAAAGGATAGAAGGATGTGGGAAAGACAATGATAAAGGATAGAAAGGATGTGGGAAAGACAATGATAAAGGATGAAAGACAATAGAAAGAAAGGATGTGGAAAGACAATGATAAAGGGATAGAAAGGATGTGGGAAAGACAATGATAAAGGATAGAAAGGATGTGGGAAAGACAATGATAAAGGGATAGAAAGGATGTGGGAAAGACAATGATAAAGGGATTGAAAGGATGTGGGAAAGACAATGATAAAGGATAGTGGGAAGACAATGATAAAGGGATAGAAAGGATGTGGGAAAGACAATGATAAAGGAAGTGGGAAAGACAATGATAAAGGGATAGAAAGGATGTGGAAAGACAATGATAAAGGATGAAAGGGAAAGACAATGATAAAGGGATAGAAAGGAAGGGAAAGACATTAATGGAAGGGATAGAAAGGATGTGGGAAAGACAATGATAAAGGGATAGAAAGGAAGGGACCGACAATGATAATGGAGGGATAGAAAGGATGTGGGAAAGACAATGATAAAGGATGTGGGAAAGACAATGATAAAGGATAGAAAGGATGTGGAAAGGCAATGATAAAGGGATAGAAAGGATGTGGGAAAGACAATGATAAAGGGATAGAAAGGGAAAGACAATGATAAAGGGATAGAAAAATGTGGGAAAGACAATGATAAAGGGAAAGACAAGATGTGGGAAAGACAATGATAAAAGGGATAGAAAGGATGTGGGAAAGACAATGATAAAGGATAGAAAGGATGTGGGAAAGACAATGATAAAGGATAGAAAGGATGTGGAAAGACAATGATAAAGGGATTAAGGATGTGGGAAAGACAATGATAAAGGATAGAAGGATGTGGGAAAGACAATGATAAAGGGATAGAAGGATGTGGGAAAGACAATGATAAAGGGATAGACAGGATGTGGGAAAGACAATGATAAAGGGATAGAAAGGATGTGGGAAAGACAATGATAAAGGGATAGAAAGGATGTGGAAAGACAATGATAAAGGGATAGAAAGGATGTGGGAAAGACAATGATAAAGGGATAGAAAGGATGTGGGAAAGACAATGATAAAGGGAAAGGATAGAAAGGATGTGGGAAAGACAATGATAAAGGGATAGAAAGGATGTGGAAAAGACAATGATAAAGGGATAGAAAGGATGTGGGAAAGACAATGATAAAGGGATAGAAAGGATGTGGAAAGACAATGATAAAGGGATAGAAAGGATGTGGGAAAGACAATGATAAGGGATAGAAAGGATGTGGGAAAGACAATGATAAAGGGATAGAAAGGATGTGGGAAAGACAATGATAAAGGGATAGAAGGATGTGGGAAAGACAATGATAAAGGATAGAAAGGGATGTGGGAAAGACAATGATAAAGGGATAGAAAGGATGAGGGAAAGACAATGATAAAGGAAGATAGAAAGGATGTGGAAAGACAATGATAAAGGGATAGAAAGGATGTGGAAAGACAATGATAAAGGAAGGAAAGGATAAAGGAAAGGATGTGGGAAAGACAATGATAAAGGGATAGAAAGGATGTGGAAAGACAATGATAAAGGATAGAAAGGATGTGGAAAGACAATGATAAAGGGATAAAGGATGTGGAAAGACAATGATAAAGGGATAGAAAGGATGTGGAAAGACAATGATAAAGGATAGAAAGGATGTGGGAAAGACAATGATAAAGGGATAGAAAGGATGTGGGAAAGACAATGATAAAGGGATAAAGGATGTGGGAAAGACAATGATAAAGGGATAGAAAGGATGTGGGAAAGACAATGATAAAGGATAGAAAGGATGTGGGAAAGACAATGATAAAGGGATAGAAAGGATGTGGGAAAGACAATGATAAAGGATGAAAGGATGTGGGAAAGACAATGATAAAGGGATAGAAAGGATGTGGGAAAGACAATGATAAAGGGATAGAAAAGATGATAAAGGATGAAGGAAAGACAATGATAAAGGGATAGAAGGATGTGGGAAAGACAATGATAAAGACAATGGATGTGAAAAAGGAATGATAAAGACAATGATAAGGAAGGGAAAGACAATGATAAAGGATGAAAGGATGTGGGAAAGACAATGATAAAGGATAGAAAGGATGGGAAAGACAATGATAAAGGGATAGAAAGGATGTGGGAAAGACAATGATAAAGGGATAGAAGGATGGGAAAGACAATGATAAAGGATGAAGGATGTGGGAAAGACAATGATAAAGGGATAGAAAGGATGTGGAAAGACAATGATAAAGGATAGAAAGGATGTGGAAAGACAATGATAAAGGGATAGATGTGAAAGGAATGATGATGGGGAAAAAGACAATGATAAAGGATAAAGACAATGAGGATGTGGAAAGACAATGATAAAGGGATAGAAAGGATGTGGGAAAGACAATGATAAAGGATAGAAGGATGTGGGAAAGACAATGATAAAGGATAGAAGGATGGAAAGACAATGATAAAGGATAGAAAGGATGTGGGAAAGACAATGATAAAGGGATAGAAGGATGTGGGAAAGACAATGATAAAGGGATAGAAAGGATGTGGAAAGACAATGATAAAGGGATAGACAGGATGTGGGAAAGACAATGATAAAGGATAGAAGGATGTGGAAAGACAATGATAAAGGGATAGAAGGATGTGGGAAAGACAATGATAAAGGGATAGAAAGGATGTGGGAAAGACAATGATAAAGGATAGAAAGGATGTGGAAAGACAATGATAAAGGGATAGAAGGATGTGGAAAGACAATGATAAAGGAAGTGGAAAAGACAATGATAAAGGGATAGAAGGATGTGGGAAAGACAATGATAAAGGGATAGAAGGATGTGGGAAAGACAATGATAAAGGATGATAGAAAGGATGTGGGAAAGACAATGATAAAGGAAGGATGGGAAAGACAATGATAAAGGGATAGAAGGATGTGGAAAGACAATGATAAAGGGATAGAAAGGATGTGGGAAAGACAATGATAAAGGATAGAAAGGATGTGGGAAAGACAATGATAAAGGGATAGAAAGGATGTGGGAAAGACAATGATAAAGGATAGAAAGGATGTGGGAAAGACAATGATAAAGGAAGAAGGATGTGGGAAAGACAATGATAAAGGGATAGAAAGGATGTGGGAAAGACAATGATAAAGGGATAGAAAGGATGTGGGAAAGACAATGATAAAGGGATAGAAAGGATGTGGAAAGACAATGATAAAGGATAGAAGGATGTGGGAAAGACAATGATAAAGGGATAGAAAGGATGTGGGAAAGACAATGATAAAGGATAGAAGGATGTGGGAAAGACAATGATAAAGGGATAGAAGGATGTGGGAAAGACAATGATAAGGGATAGAAAGGAAAAGACAATGATAAAGGGATAGAATGTGGGATGTGGGAAAAAGACAATGATAAAGGATAGAAAGGATGTGGGAAAGACAATGATAAAGGGATAGAAGGATGTGGGAAAGACAATGATAAAGGATAGAAGGATGTGGGAAAGACAATGATAAAGGATAGAAAGGATGTGGGAAAGACAATGATAAAGGGATAGAGGATGTGGAAAGACAATGATAAAGGATAGAAAGGATGGGAAAGACAATGATAAAGGGATAGAAAGGATGTGGGAAAGACAATGATAAAGGATAGAAAGGATGTGGAAAGACAATGATAAAGGATAGAAAGGATGTGGGAAAGACAATGATAAAGGGATAGAAAGGATGTGGGAAAGACAATGATAAAGGGATAGAAAGGATGTGGGAAAAGACAATGAAAGACAATGATAAAGGGATAGAAGGATGTGGAAAGACAATGATAAAGGATAGAAAGGATGTGGAAAGACAATGATAAAGGGATAGAAAGGATGTGGAAAGACAATGATAAAGGGATAGAAGGATGTGGAAAGACAATGATAAAGGGATAGAAAAAGGACCGAAAGACAATGATAAAGGATAGAAAGGATGTGGGAAAGACAATGATAAAGGATAGAAAGGATGTGGAAAGACAATGATAAAGGGAATGAAAAAGGATGTGGGAAAGACAATGATAAAGGGATAGAAGGATGTGGAAAAAGACAATGATAAAGGGATAGAAAGGATGTGGAAAGACAATGATAAAGGATAGAAAGGATGTGGGAAAGACAATGATAAAGGATAGAAAGGATGTGGGAAAGACAATGATAAAGGGATAGAAAGGATGTGGAAAGACAATGATAAAGGGATAGAAAGGATGTGGGAAAGACAATGATAAAGGGATAGTGGAAAGACAATGATAAAGGATAGAAAGGATGTGGAAAGACAATGATAAAGGATAGAAAGGATGTGGGAAAATGGATGAAAGGATGTGGGAAAGACAATGATAAAGGGATAGAAAGGATGTGGGAAAGACAATGATAAAGGGATAGAAAGGATGTGGGAAAGATAAAGGATAAAAGGAAGTGGAAAGACAATGATAAAGGATAGAAAGGATGTGGGAAAGACAATGATAAAGGATGAAAGGAAAAAGACAATGATAAAGGGATAGAAAGGATGTGGGAAAGACAATGATAAAGGATAGAAAGGATGTGGGAAAGACAATGATAAAGGATAAAAGGATGTGGGAAACAATGATAATGATAAAGGATGTGGGAAAGACAATGATAAAGGGATAGAAAGGATGTGGGAAAGACAATGATAAAGGGATAGAAAGGATGTGGAAAGACAATGATAAAGGATGTGGATGAAAGACAATGATAAAGGGATAGAAAGGATGTGGGAAAGACAATGATAAAGGGATAGAAAGGATGTGGAAAGAAAGACAATGGATAAAGGATGTGGGAAAGACAATGATAAAGGGATAGAAGGATGTGGGAAAGACAATGATAAAGGGATAGAAAGGATGTGGAAAGACAATGATAAAGGGATAGAAAGGATGTGGGAAAGACAATGATAAAGGATGTGGGAAAGACAATGATAAAGGATAGAAAGGATGTGGGAAAGACAATGATAAAGGGATAGAAAGGATGTGGGAAAGACAATGATAAAGGATAGAAAGGATGTGGGAAAGACAATGATAAAGGATAGAAGGATGGGAAAGACAATGATAAAGGGATAGAAGGATGTGGGAAAGACAATGATAAATAGGGATGTGGGAAAGGAATGATAAAGGATAGACAGGATGTGGGAAAGACAATGATAAAGGGATAGAAATGGATGTGGGAAAGACAATGATAAAGGGATAGAAAGGATGTGGGAAAGACAATGATAAAGGATAGTGGGAAAGACAATGATAAAGGGATAGAAAGGATGTGGGAAAGACAATGATAAAGGATGAAGGATGTGGGAAAGACAATGATAAAGGGATAGAAAGGATGTGGGAAAGACAATGATAAAGGGATAAAAGGATGTGGAGAAAGACAATGATAAAGGAAGTGGAAAGACAATGATAAAGGGATAGAAAGGATGTGGAAAGACAATGATAAGGATAGAAAGGATGTGGGAAAGACAATGATAAAGGATAGAAGGATGTGGGAAAGACAATGATAAAGGGATAGAAAGGATGTGGGAAAGACAATGATAAAGGGATAAAGGAAGGATGGGAAAGACAATGATAAAGGATGATTGATAAAGGATGAAAGGATGTGGAAAGACAATGATAAAGGGATAGAAAGGATGTGGAAAGATAATGATAAAGGATAGAAGGATGTGGAAAGACAATGATAAAGGAAGTGGGAAAGACAATGATAAAGGATAGAAAGGATGTGGGAAAGACAATGATAAAGGGATAGAAGGATGTGGGAAAGACAATGATAAAGGGATAGAAGGATGTGGGAAAGACAATGATAAAGGATAGACAGGATGTGGGAAAGACAATGATAAAGGGATAGAAAGGATGTGGAAAGACAATGATAAAGGGATAGAAAGGATGTGGGAAAGACAATGATAAAGGGATGAAGGATGGAAAGACAATGATAAAGGATAAAGGATGTGGAAAGACAATGATAAAGGGATAGAAAGGATGTGGGAAAGACAATGATAAAGGATGATAGGGAAAGGATGTGGAAAGACAATGATAAAGGGATAGACAGGATGTGGAAAGACAATGATAAAGGAAGTGGAAAGACAATGATAAAGGGATAGAAAGGATGTGGAAAGACAATGATAAAGGGATAGAAAGGATGTGGAAAGACAATGATAAAGGGATAGAAAGGATGTGGAAAGACAATGATAAAGGGATAGAAGGATGTGGGAAAGACAATGATAAAGGGATAGAAGGATGTGGAAAGACAATGATAAAGGGATAGAAGGATGTGGGAAAGACAATGATAAAGGAAGTGGAAAGGCAATGATAAAGGAATAGAAAGGATGTGGGAAAGACAATGATAAAGGGATAGAAAGGATGTGGGAAAGACAATGATAAAGGGATAGAAAGGATGTGGAAAGGCAATGATAAAGGATAGAAGGATGTGGAAAGACAATGATAAAGGAAGTCTGGAAAGACAATGATAAAGGGATAGAAAGGATGTGGAAAGACAATGATAAAGGATTGAAAGGATGTGGAAAGACAATGATAAAGGATAGAAGGATGTGGAAAAGACAATGATAAAGGAAGAGGATGTGGAAAGACAATGATAAAGGGAAAGGATGTGGGAAAGACAATGATAAAGGGATTGAAAGGATGTGGGAAAGACAATGATAAAGGGATAGAAAGGATGTGGAAAGACAATGATAAAGGGATTGAAAAAGATGTGGGAAAGACAATGATAAAGGATTGAAAGGATGTGGGAAAGACAATGATAAAGGGATTGAAAGGATGTGGAAAGACAATGATAAAGGGATAGAAAGGATGTGGGAAAGACAATGATAAAGGATAGAAGGATGTGGAAAGACAATGATAAAGGGATAGAAGGATGTGGGAAAGGACAATGATAAAGGGATAGAAAGGATGTGGGAAAGACAATGATAAAGGGATAGAAAGGATGTGGAAAGACAATGATAAAGGATAAAGAAAGGATGTGGAAAGACAATGATAAAGGGATAGAAAGGATGTGGGAAAGACAATGATAAAGGGATGAAAGGATGTGGAAAGACAATGATAAAGGATAGAAAGGATGTGGGAAAGACAATGATAAAGGGATAGAAGGATGTGGGAAAGACAATGATAAAGGATAGAAGGATGTGGGAAAGACAATGATAAAGGGATAGAAGGATGTGGGAAAGACAATGATAAAGGGATAGAAAGGATGTGGGAAAGACAATGATAAAGGGATAAAGGATGTGGGAAAGACAATGATAAAGGATAGAAAGGATGTGGAAAGACAATGATAAAGGATAGAAGGATGTGGAAAGACAATGATAAAGGATAGAATGTGGAAAGACAATGATAAAGGGATTGAAAGGATGTGGGAAAGACAATGATAAAGGGATAGAAAGGATGTGGGAAAGACAATGATAAAGGGATAGAAAGGATGTCGGAAAGACAATGATAAAGGATAGAAAGGATGTGGGAAAACAATGATAAAAGGATAGAAAGGATGTGGAAAGACAATGATAAAGGGATAGAAAGGATGTGGGAAAGACAATGATAAAGGGATAGAAGGATGTGGGAAAGACAATGATAAAGGGATAGAAAGGATGTGGGAAAGACAATGATAAAGGAAGGATGGAAAGACAATGATAAAGGATAGATAGGATGTGGGAAAGACAATGATAAAGGATAGAAAGGATGTGGGAAAAGACAATGATAAAGGAAGTGGGAAAGACAATGATAAAGGGATAGAAAGGATGTGGGAAAGACAATGATAAAGGGATAGACAGGATGTGGGAAAGACAATGATAAAGGGATAGAAAGGATGTGGGAAAGACAATGATAAAGGGATAGAGGATGTGGGAAAGACAATGATAAAGGAAGTGGGAAAGACAAAGATAAAGGGATAGAAAGGATGTGGGAAAGACAATGATAAAGGATAGGAAAGGATGATAAAGGGAAAACAATGATAATGATAAAGATAGAAAGGATGTGGGAAAGACAATGATAAAGGGATGGAAGGATGGGAAAGACAATGATAAAGGAAGGGATAAAACAAAGAAATGATAAAGGATAGAAAGGATGTGGGAAAGACAATGATAAAGGGATAGACAGGATGAAAGACAATGATAAAGGATAGAAAGGATGTGGGAAAGACAATGATAAAGGGATAGGATGTGGGAAAAAGACAATGATAAAGGGATAGAAAGGATGTGGGAAAGACAATGATAAAGGGATAGAAGGATGTGGGAAAGACAATGATAAAGGGATAGAAAGGATGTGGGAAAGACAATGATAAAGGGATAGAAAGGATGTGGAAAGACAATGATAAAGGATAGACAGGATGTGGGAAAGACAATGATAAAGGATAGAAAGGATGGAAAGACAATGATAAAGGGATAGAAGGATGTGGGAAAAAATGACAATGATAAAGGGATAGAAGGATGTGGGAAAGACAATGATAAAGGATAGAAAGGATGTGGGAAAGACAATGATAAAGGATGTGGAAAGACAATGATAAAGGGATAGAAGGATGTGGGAAAGACAATGATAAAGGGATAGAAAGGATGTGGGAAAGACAATGATAAAGGGAAGAAAGGATGTGGGAAAGACAATGATAAAGGGATAGAAAGGATGGGAAAGACAATGATAAAGGGATATAGAAAGGATGTGGAAAGACAATGATAAAGGGATTGAAAAGATGTGGGAAAGACAATGATAAAGGGATTGAAAGGATGTGGAAAGACAATGATAAAGGGATAGAAAGGATGTGGGAAAGACAATGATAAAGGGATAGAAAGGATGTGGAAAGACAATGATAAAGGGATTGAAAGGATGTGGGAAAGACAATGATAAAGGATAGAAAGGATGTGGAAAGACAATGATAAAGGGATAGAAAGGATGTGGGAAAACAAAAGATAAAGGATTGAAAGGATGTGGAAAGACAATGATAAAGGATTGAAAGGATGTGGAAAGACAATGATAAAGGGATTGAAAGGATGTGGATGTGAAAACAATGATAAAGGGATAGAAAGGATGTGGGAAAGACAATGATAAAGGGATAGAAAGGATGTGGGAAAGACAATGATAAAGGGATAGAAGGATGTGGAAAGACAATGATAAAGGGATAGAAAGGATGTGGAAAGACAATGATAAAGGGATAGAAAGGATGTGGAAAGACAATGATAAAGGGATTGAAGGATGTGGGAAAGACAATGATAAAGGGATAGAAAGGATGTGGGAAAGACAATGATAAAGGATAGAAAGGATGTGGAAAGACAATGATAAAGGGATAGAAAGGATGTGGAAAGACAATGATAAAGGGATAGAAAGGATGTGGAAAGACAACTATAAAGGATTGAAAGGATGTGGGAAAGACAATGATAAAGGATTGAAAGGATGTGGAAAAGACAATGATAAAGGATTGAAAGGATGTGGGAAAGACAATGATAAAGGGATAGAAAGGATGTGGGAAAGACAATGATAAAGGATAGAAAGGATGTGGGAAAGACAATGATAAAGGATAGAAAGGATGTGGAAAGACAATGATAAAGGGATTGAAAGGATGTGGGAAAGACAATGATAAAGGGATAGAAAGGATGTGGGAAAGACAATGATAAAGGGATTGAAAGGATGTGGAAAAGACAATGATGAAGGGATTGAAAGGATGTGGGAAAGACAATGATAAAGGGATTGAAAGGATGTGGAAAGACAACTATAAAGGGATTGAAAGGATGTGGAAAGACAATGATAAAGGGATTGAAAGGATGTGGGAAAGACAATGATAAAGGGATAGAAAGGATGTGGGAAAGAAAATGATAAAGGATAGAAAGGATGTGGGGAAAGGCAATTATAAAGGGATTGAAAGGATGTGGGAAAGACAATGATAAAGGGATAGAAAGGATGTGGAAAGACAATGATAAAGGGATTGAAAGGATGTGGGAAAGACAACTATAAAGGATTGAAAGGATGTGGGAAAGACAATGATAAAGGGATTGAAAGGATGTGGGAAAGACAATGATAAAGGATTGAAAGGATGTGGGAAAGAAAACGATGGGATAGAAAGGATGTGGGAAAGACAATGATAAAGGGATAGAAAGGAAGTGGGAAAGACAATGATAAAGAAAGAAGTGGAAAGACAATGATAAAGGGATAGAAAGGATGTGGGAAAGACAATGATAAAGGGATAGAAAGGATGTGAAAGGCAATGAAGGATGGGAAAACAATGAAAACAATGATAAAGGGATAGAAAGGATGTGGGAAAGACAATGATAAAGGATAGACAGGATGTGGGAAAGACAATGATAAAGGGATAGAAAGGAAGTGGGAAAGACAATGATAAAGGGATAGAAAGGATGTGGGAAAGACAATGATAAAGGAAGTGGGAAAGACAATGATAAAGGGATGAAAGGATGTGGGAAAGACAATGATAAAGGGATAGACAGGATGTGGGAAAGACAATGATAAAGGGATAGAAAGGATGTGGAAAGACAATGATAAAGGAAGGATGTGGGAAAGACAATGATAAAGGGATAGAAGGATGTGGAAAGACAATGATAAAGGGATAAGGATGTGGGAAAGACAATGATAAAGGAAGAAGGAAAGGACAATGATAAAGGGATAGAAAGGATGTGGAAAGACAATGATAAAGGATAGAAAGGATGTGGGAAAGACAATGATAAAGGATAGAAAGGATGTGGGAAAGACAATGATAAAGGGATAGAAGGATGTGGGAAAGACAATGATAAAGGGATAGACAGGATGTGGGAAAGACAATGATAAAGGGATAGAAGGATGTGGGAAAGACAACGATAAGGGATAGACAGGATGTGGGAAAGACAATGATAAAGGATAGAAAGGAAAGATAAAGGGATAGATGTGGGAAAGACAATGATAAAGGGATAGAAAGGATGTGGGAAAGACAATGATAAAGGGATAGAAAGGATGTGGGAAAGACAATGATAAAGGAAGTGGAAAGACAATGATAAAGGGATAGAAGGATGTGGAAAGACAATGATAAAGGATAGAAGGATGTGGAAAGACAATGATAAAGGGATAGAGGATGTGGAAAGACAATGATAAAGGATGTGGATGATAAAGGGATAAAACGATGTGGGAAAGACAATGATAAAGGATAGAAGGATGTGGGAAAGACAATGATAAAGGGATTGAAAGGATGTGGGAAAGACAATGATAAAGGGATAGAAAGGATGTGGGAAAAGACAATGATAAAGGGATTGAAAGGATGTGGGAAAGACAATGATAAAGGGATAGAAAGGATGTGGGAAAGACAATGATAAAGGGATTGAAAGGATGTGGGAAAGACAATGATAAAGGGATTGAAAGGATGTGGGAAAGACAATGATAAAGGGATAGAAAGGATGTGGGAAAGACAATGATAAAGGGATAGAAAGGATGTGGGAAAGACAATGATAAAGGGATAGAAAGGATGTGGGAAAGACAATGATAAAGGGATAGACAGGATGTGGGAAAGACAATGATAAAGGATGTGGGAAAGACAATGATAAAGGGATAGAAAGGGAAGGGACAGACATTAATGGAGGGATAGAAAGGATGTGGGAAAGGCAATGATAAAGGGATAGAAAGGGAAGGGACCGACATTAATGGAGGGATAGAAAGGATGTGGGAAAGACAATGATAAAGGATGTGGGAAAGACAATGGTAAAGGGATAGAAAGGATGTGGGAAAGGCAATGATAAAGGAATAGAAAGGAAGTGGGAAAGACAATGATAAAGGGATTGAAAGGATGTGGGAAAGACAATGATAAAGGGATTGAAAGGATGTGGGAAAGACAATGATAAAGGGAGAGAAGGATGTGGGAAAGACAATGATAAAGGAAGTGGGAATGGCAATGATAAAGGTATAGAAAGGATGTGGGAAAGACAATGATAAAGGGATAGAAGGATGTGGGAAAGACAATGATAAAGGGATAGAAGGATGTGGGAAAGACAATGATAAAGGATAGACAGGATGTGGGAAAGACAATGATAAACGGATAGAAAGGATGTGGGAAAGACAATGATAAAGGGATAGACAGGATGTGGGAAAGACAATGATAAAGGGATAGAAAGGATGTGTGAAAGACAATGATAAAGGGATAGAAAGGATGTGGGAAAGGCAATGTTAAAGGAAGTGGAAAAGGCAATGATAAAGGGATAGAAGGATGTGGGAAAGACTATGATAAAGGGATAGACAGGATGTGGGAAAGACAATGATAAAGGGATAGAAAGGAAGTGGGAAAGACAATGATAAAGGGATAGACAGGATGTGGGAAAGACAATGATAAAGGGATAGAAAGGATGTGGGAAAGACAATGATAAAGGGATAGACAGGATGTGGGAAAGACAATGATAAAGGGATAGACAGGATGTGGGAAAGACAATGATAAAGGGATAGAAAGGAAGTGGGAAAGACAATGATAAAGGAAGTGGAAAAGACAATGATAAAGGGATAGAAAGGATGTGGGAAAGACAATGATAAAGGATAGAAGGATGTGGGAAAGACAATGATAAAGGATAGGGATAGACAGGATGTGGGAAAGTCAATGATAAACGGATAGAAAGGATGTGGGAAAGACAATGATAAAGGGATAGACAGGATGTGGGAAAGACAATGATAAAGGATAGAAAGGATGTGGGAAAGACAATGATAAAGGGATAGAAGGATGTGGGAAAGACAATGATAAAGGGATAGAAAGGATGTGGAAAGACAATGATAAAGGGATTGAAAGGATGTGGGAAAGACAATGATAAAGGAAGTGGAAAGACAATGATAAAGGATAGAAAGGATGTGGGAAAGACAATGATAAAGGAAGTGGGAAAGACAATGATAAAGGGATATAAAGGATGTGGGAAAGACAATGATAAAGGGATAGAAAGGGAAGGGACAGACATTAATGGAGGGATAGAAAGGATGTGGGAAAGGCAATGATAAAGGGATAGAAAGGGAAGGGACCGACATTAATGGAGGGATAGAAAGGATGTGGGAAAGACAATGATAAAGGAAGTGGGAAAGACAATGATAAAGGATGTGGGAAAGACAATGATAAAGGGATAGAAAGGATGTGGGAAAGACAATGATAAAGGGATAGAAGGATGTGGGAAAGACAATGATAAAGGGATAGAAAGGATGTGGGAAAGACAATGATAAAGGGATAGAAAGGATGTGGGAAAGACAATGATAAAGGGATAGAAGGATGTGGGAAAGACAATGATAAAGGGATAGACAGGATGTGGGAAAGACAATGATAAAGGGATAGAAAGGATGTGGGAAAGACAATGATAAAGGATAGAAAGGATGTGGGAAAGACAATGTTAAAGGAAGTGGAAAACGACAATGATAAAGGATAGAAGGATGTGGAAAGACTATGATAAAGGGATAGACAGGATGTGGGAAAGACAATGATAAAGGATAGAAAGGAAGTGGGAAAGACAATGATAAAGGGATAGACAGGATGTGGGAAAGACAATGATAAAGGGATAGAAAGGATGTGGGAAAGACAATGATAAAGGGATAGACAGGATGTGGGAAAGACAATGATAAAGGGATAGACAGGATGTGGGAAAGACAATGATAAAGGGATAGAAAGGAAGTGGGAAAGACAATGATAAAGGAAGTGGGAAAGGCAATGATAAAGGGATAGAAAGGATGTGGGAAAGACAATGATAAAGGGATAGAAGGATGTGGGAAAGACAATGATAAAGGGATAGACAGGATGTGGGAAAGACAATGATAAACGGATAGAAAGGATGTGGGAAAGACAATGATAAAGGGATAGACAGGATGTGGGAAAGACAATGATAAAGGGATAGAAAGGATGTGGGAAAGACAATGAGAAAGGGATAGAAAGGATGTGGGAAAGACAATGATAAAGGGATAGAAAGGATGTGGGAAAGGCAATGATAAAGGGATTGAAAGGATGTGGGAAAGACAATGATAAAGGAAGTGGGAAAGACAATGATAAAGGGATAGAAAGGATGTGGGAAAGACAATGATAAAGGAAGTGGGAAAGACAATGATAAAGGGATAGAAAGGATGTGGGAAAGACAATGATAAAGGATGTGGGAAAGACAATGATAAAGGGATAGAAAGGGAAGGGACAGACATTAATGGAGGGATAGAAAGGATGTGGGAAAGGCAATGATAAAGGGATAGAAAGGGAAGGGACCGACATTAATGGAGGGATAGAAAGGATGTGGGAAAGACAATGATAAAGGAAGTGGGAAAGACAATGATAAAGGATGTGGGAAAGACAATGATAAAGGGATAGAAAGGATGTGGGAAAGACAATGGTAAAGGGATAGAAAGGATGTGTGAAAGGCAATGATAAAGGAATAGAAAGGAAGTGGGAAAGACAATGATAAAGGGATTGAAAGGATGTGGGAAAGACAATGATAAAGGGAGAGAAGGATGTGGGAAAGACAATGATAAAGGAGAGAAGGATGTGGAAAGACAATGATAAAGAAGTGGAATGGCAATGATAAAGAGATAGACAGGATGTGGGAAAGACAATGATAAACGGATAGAAAGGATGTGGGAAAGACAATGATAAAGGGATAGACAGGATGTGGGAAAGACAATGATAAAGGATAGAAAGGATGTGAAAGACAATGATAAAGGGATAGAAAGGATGTGGGAAAGACAATGATAAAGGATAGAAAGGAAAAGGACAATGATAAAGGATAGAAGGATGTGGGAAAGACTATGATAAAGGATAGACAGGATGTGGAAAGACAATGATAAAGGGATAGAAAGGATGTGGAAAGACAATGATAAAGGGATAGAAAGGATGTGGAAAGACAATGATAAAGGGATAGAAAGGATGTGGGAAAGACAATGATAAAGGGATAGACAGGATGTGGGAAAGACAATGATAAAGGATAGACAGGATGTGGAAAGACAATGATAAAGGGATAGAAAGGATGTGGGAAAGACAATGATAAAGGACAAAAGGCAATGATAAAGGGATAGAAAGGATGTGGGAAAGACAATGATAAAGGGATAGAAAGGATGTGGAAAGACAATGATAAAGGAAGTGGAAAGACAATGATAAAGGATAGAAGGATGTGGGAAAGACAATGATAAAGGGATAGACAGGATGTGGGAAAGACAATGATAAAGGGATAGAAAGGATGTTGGAAAGACAATGATAAAGGGATAGAAAGGATGTGGGAAAGACAATGATAAAGGAAGTGGGAAAGACAAAGATAAAGGGATAGAAAGGATGTGGGAAAGACAATGATAAAGGGATAGAAAGGATGTGGGAAAGACAATGATAAAGGGATAGAAAGGATGTGGAAAGACAATGATAAAGGAAGTGGAAAGACAATGATAAAGGGATAAAGGATGTGGGAAAGACAATGATAAGGATGTGAAAGGATGTGGAAAGACAATGATAAAGGATAGAAGGATGGGAAAGACAATGATAAAGGGATAGACAGGATGTGGGAAAGACAATGATAAAGGGATAGAAGGATGTGGAAAGACAATGATAAAGGATAGACAGGATGTGGGAAAGACAATGATAAAGGAGGGAAAGACAAAGATAAAGGGATAGAAAGGATGTGGGAAAGACAATGATAAAGGATAGAAAGGATGTGGGAAAGACAATGATAAAGGATAGAAAGGATGTGGGAAAGACAATGATAAAGGAAGTGGGAAAGGCAATGATAAAGGGATAGAAGGATGTGGGAAAGACAATGATAAAGGATAGAAAGGATGTGGGAAAGACAATGATAAAGGGATGAAAGGATGTGGGAAAGACAATGATAAAGGAAGTGGAAAGACAATGATAAAGGGATATAAGGATGTGGGAAAGACAATGATAAAGGGATAGAAAGGATGTGGGAAAGACAATGATAAAGGATAGAAAGGATGTGGGAAAGACAATGATAAAGGGATTGAAAAAGGATGTGGGAAAGACAATGATAAAGGGATTGAAAGGATGTGGGAAAGACAATGATAAAGGGATTGAAAGGATGTGGGAAAGACAATGATAAAGGGATAGAAAGGATGTGGGAAAGGACAATGATAAAGGGATAGAAAGGATGTGAAAGACAATGATAAAGGATTGAAAGGATGTGGAAAGACAATGATAAAGGGATTGAAAGGATGTGGGAAAGACAATGATAAAGGATTGAAAGGATGTGGGAAAGACAATGATAAAGGGATTGAAAGGATGTGGGAAAGACAATGATAAAGGGATTGAAAGGATGTGGGAAAGACAATGATAAAGGGATGGTGAAAGGATGTGGGAAAGACAATGATAAAGGGATAGAAGGATGTGGGAAAGACAACGATAAAGGGATAGAAAGGATGTGGGAAAGACAATGATAAAGGAAGTGGAAGGGCAATGATAAAGGGATAGAAGGATGTGGGAAAGACAATGATAAAGGGATAGACAGGATGTGGGAAAGACAATGATAAAGGAAGTGGGAAAGACAATGATAAAGGGATAGGAAGGATGTGGAAAGACAATGATAAAGGGATAGAAAGGATGTGGAAATGCAATGATAAAGGAAGTGGAAAAGGCAATGACAAAGGGATAGAAAGGATGTGGGAAAGACATGATAAAGGGATTGAAAGGATGTGGGAAAGGACAATGATAAAGGGATAGAAGGATGTGGGTAAGACAATGATAAAGGGATAGAAGGATGTGGGAAAGACAATGATAAAGGGATAGAAAGGATGTGGAAAATAATGATAAAGGAAGTGGGAAAGACAATGATAAAGGGATAGAAGGATGTGGGAAAGACAATGATAAAGGGATAGACAGGATGTGGGAATGACAATGATAAAGGAAGTGGGAAAGGCAATGATAAAGGGATAGAAAGGATGTGGGAAAGACTATGATAAAGGGATAGAAAGGATGTGGGAAAGACAATGATAAAGGAAGTGGGAAAGACAATGATAAAGGGATAGACAGGATGTGGGAAAGACAATGATAAAGGGATAGAAGGGAAGTGGGAAAGACAATGATAAAGGGATAGACAGGATGTGGGAAAGACAATGATAAAGGAAGTGGAAAGGCAAAGATAAAGAGATAGAAAGGATGTGGGAAAGACAATGATAAAGGATAGAAAGGATGTGGGAAAGCAATGATAAAGGGATAGAAAGGATGTGGGAAAGACAATGATAAAGGAAGTGGGAAAGACAATGATAAAGGGATAGAAGGATGACGGGAAAGACAATGATAAAGGGATAGAAAGGATGTGGGATAGACAGGATGTGGGAAAGACAATGATAAAGGGATAGAAAGGAAGTGGGAAAGACAATGATAAAGGATAGAGAGGATGTGGAAACACAATGATAAAGGAAGTGGAAAGGCAATGATAAAGGGATAGAAAGGATGTGGGAAAGAAAATGATAAAGGAAGTGGAAAGACAATGATAAATGGATAGAAAGGATGTGGGAAAGACAATGATAAAGGATAGAAGGATGTGGGAAAGACAATGATAAAGGAAGTGGAAAGACAATGATAAAGGGATAGAAAGGGTGTGGGAAAGGCAATGATAAAGGGATAGAAGGATGTGGGAAAGACTGATAAAGGAAGTGGGAAAGGCAATGATAAAGGGATTGAAAGGATGTGGGAAAGGCAATGATAAAGGGATAGAAAGGATGTGGGAAAGACAATGATAAAGGGATTGAAAGGATGTCGGAAAGACAATGATAGAGGGATTGAAAGGATGTCGGAAAGACAATGATAAAGGGAGAGAAGGATGTGGGAAAGACAATGATAAAGGAAGTGGGAATGGCAATGATAAAGGGATAGAAAGGATGTGGGAAAGACAATTATAAAGGGATAGAAGGATGTGGGAAAGACATTGATAAAGGGATAGAAGGATGTGGGAAAGACTGATAAAGGGATAGACAGGATGTGGGAAAGACAATGATAAAGGGATAGACAGGATGTGGGAAAGACAATGATAAAGGATAGAAAGGAAGTGGAAAGACAATGATAAAGGAAGTGGAAAGGCAATGATAAAGGATAGAAAGGATGTGGGAAAGACAATGATAAAGGATAGAAAGGATGTGGGAAAGACAATGATAAAGGAAGTAAGGGAAAGGCAATGATAAAGGAAAGAAGGATGTGGGAAAGACAATGATAAAGGGATAGACAGGATGTGGAAAGACAATGATAAAGGAAGTGGGAAGGCAAAGATAAAGGGATAGAAAGGATGTGGAAAGACAATGATAAAGGGATAGAAAGGATGTGGGAAAGACAATGATAAAGGGATAGAAAGGATGTGGGAAAGACAATGATAAAGGAAGTGGGAAAGGCAATGATAAAGGGATATAAAGGATGTGGGAAAGGCAATGATAAAGGGATAGAAGGATGTGGGAAAGACAATGATAAAGGAAGTGGGAAAGGCAATGATAAATGAATAGAAAGGATGTGGGAAAGACAATGATAAAGGGATAGAAAGGATGTGGGAAAGACAATGATAAAGGGATAGAAAGGATGTGGGAAAGGCAATGATAAAGGGATAGAAGGATGTGGGAAAGACAATGATAAAGGAAGTGGGAAAGGCAATGATAAAGGGATAGAAAGGATGTGGGAAAACCAATGATAAAGGGATAGAAAGGATGTGGGAAAGGCAATGATAAAGGGAGAGAAAGGATGTGGGAAAGGCAATTATAAAGGGATTGAAAGGATGTGAGAAAGACAATGATAAAGGGATTGAAAGGATGTGGGAAAGACAATGATAAAGGGATTGAAAGGATGTGGGAAAGACAATGATAAAGGGATTGAAAGGATGTGGGAAAGACAACTATAAAGGGATTGAAAGGATGTGGGAAAGACAATGATAAAGGGATTGAAAGGATGTGGGAAAGACAATGATAAAGGGATTGAAAGGATGTGGAAAGACAATGATAAAGGATTGAAAGGATGTGGAAAGACAATGATAAAGGGATAGAAAGGATGTGGGAAAGACAATGATAAAGGGATAGAAAGGATGTGGAAAGGCAATGATAAAGGAGAGAAGGATGTGGGAAAGACAATGATAAAGGATAGAAAGGATGTGGGAAAGGCAATGATAAAGGGATTGAAAGGATGTGGGAAAGACAATGATAAAGGGATTGAAAGGATGTGGGAAAGACAAATGATAAAGGGATTGAAAGGATGTGGGAAAGACAATGATAAAGGATTGAAAGGATGTGGAAAGACAATGATAAAGGGATTGAAAGGATGTGGAAAGACAATGATAAAGGATTGAAAGGATGTGGGAAAGACAACTATAAAGGATTGAAAGGATGTGGGAAAGACAATGATAAAGGGATTGAAAGGATGTGGAAAGACAATGATAAAGGGATTGAAAGGATGTGGGAAAGACAATGATAAAGGGATAGAAAGGATGTGGGAAAGACAATGATGAAGGGATAGAAAGGATGTGGGAAAGACTGATAAAGGGATAGAAAGGATGTGGGGAAAGGCAATTATAAAGGGATTGAAAGGATGTGGGAAAGACAATGATAAAGGGATAGAAAGGATGTGAGAAAGACAATGATAAAGGGATTGAAAGGATGTGGGAAAGACAACTATAAAGGGATTGAAAGGATGTGGGAAAGACAATGATAAAGGGATTGAAAGGATGTGGGAAAGACAATGATAAAGGGATTGAAAGGATGTGGTAAAGAAAATGAGAAAGGGATAGAAAGGATGTGGGAAAGACAATGATAAAGGGATAGAAAGGAAGTGGAAAGACAATGATAAAGGATAAAGGATGGAAAGACAAATGATAAAGGGATAGAAAGGATGTGGGAAAGACAATGATAAAGGGATAGAAAGGATGTGGGAAAGACAATGATAAAGGAAGTGGGAAAGGCAATGATAAAGGGATAGAAGGATGTGGGAAAGACAATGATAAAGGGATAGACAGGATGTGGAAAGACAATGATAAAGGATAGAAAGGATGTTGGAAAGACAATGATAAAGGGATAGAAAGGATGTGGGAAAGACAATGATAAAGGAAGTGGGAAAGGCAAAGATAAAGGGATAGAAAGGATGTGGGAAAGACAATGATAAAGGGATAGAAAGGATGTGGGAAAGACAATGATAAAGGGATAGAAAGGATGTGGAAAGACAATGATAAAGGAAGTGGGAAAGACAATGATAAAGGGATAGAAGGATGTGGAAAGACAATGATAAAGGATAGAAAAAGGATGTGGGAAAGACAATGATAAAGGAAGAGGGAAAGGCAATGATAAAGGGATAGAAGGATGTGGGAAAGGCAATGATAAAGGGATAGAAAGGATGTGGGAAAGACAATGATAAAGGGATAGAAAGGATGTGGGAAAGACAATGATAAAGGAAGGAAAGACAATGATAAAGGATAGACAGGATGTGGGAAAGACAATGATAAAGGATAGAAGGAAGTGGAAAGACAATGATAAAGGGATAGACAGGATGTGGGAAAGACAATGATAAAGGAAGTGGGAAAGACAAAGATAAAGGGATAGAAAGGATGTGGGAAAGACAATGATAAAGGGATAGAAAGGATGTGGAAAAACAATGATAAAGGGATAGAAAGGATGTGGGAAAGACAATGATAAAGGAAGTGGGAAAAACAATGATAAAGGGATAGAAGGATGTGGGAAAGACAATGATAAAGGGATAGAAAGGATGTGGGAAAGACAATGATAAAGGGATAGAGAGGATGTGGGAAAGACAATGATAAAGGAAGTGGAAAAAATGATAAAGGGATATAAAGGATGTGGGAAAGACAATGATAAAGGGATAGAAAGGATGTGGGAAAGACAATGATAAAGGATTGAAAGGATGTGGGAAAGACAATGATAAAGGGATAGAAAGGATGTGGGAAAGACAATTATAAAGGGATTGAAAGGATGTGAGAAAGACAATGATAAAGGGATTGAAAGGATGTGGGAAAGACAATGATAAAGGGATTGAAAGGATGTGGGAAAGACAATGATAAAGGGATTGAAAGGATGTGGGAAAGACAACTATAAAGGGATTGAAAGGATGTGGGAAAGACAATGATAAAGGGATTGAAAGGATGTGGGAAAGACAATGATAAAGGGATTGAAAGGATGTGGTAAAGACAATGAGAAAGGGATAGAAAGGATGTGGGAAAGCCAATGATAAAGGGATAGAGAGGATGTGGGAAAGGCAATGATAAAGGGAGAGAAGGATGTGGGAAAGACAATGATAAAGGGATAGAAAGGATGTGGGAAAGGCAATGATAAAGGGATTGAAAGGATGTGGGAAAGACAATGATAAAGGGATTGAAAGGATGTGGGAAAGACAATGATAAAGGGATTGAAAGGATGTGGGAAAGACAATGATAAAGGGATTGAAAGGATGTGGGAAAGACAATGATAAAGGGATTGAAAGGATGTGGGAAAGACAATGATAAAGGGATTGAAAGGATGTGGGAAAGACAACTATAAAGGGATTGAAAGGATGTGGGAAAGACAATGATAAAGGGATTGAAAGGATGTGGGAAAGACAATGATAAAGGGATTGAAAGGATGTGGGAAAGGCAATTATAAAGGGATAGAAAGGATGTGGGAAAGACAATGATAAAGGGATAGAAAGGATGTGGGAAAGACTGATAAAGGGATAGAAAGGATGTGGGGAAAGGCAATTATAAAGGGATTGAAAGGATGTGGGAAAGACAATGATAAAGGGATAGAAAGGATGTGAGAAAGACAATGATAAAGGGATTGAAAGGATGTGGGAAAGACAATGATAAAGGGATTGAAAGGATGTGGGAAAGACAATGATAAAGGGATTGAAAGGATGTGGGAAAGACAACTATAAAGGGATTGAAAGGATGTGGGAAAGACAATGATAAAGGGATTGAAAGGATGTGGGAAAGACAATGATAAAGGGATTGAAAGGATGTGGTAAAGAAAATGAGAAAGGATAGAAAGGATGTGGGGAAAAAGCAATTATAAAGGGATTGAAAGGATGTGGGAAAGACAATGATAAAGGGATAGAAAGGATGTGAGAAAGACAATGATAAAGGGATTGAAAGGATGTGGGAAAGACAACTATAAAGGGATTGAAAGGATGTGGGAAAGACAATGATAAAGGGATTGAAAGGATGTGGGAAAGACAATGATAAAGGGATTGAAAGGATGTGGTAAAGAAAATGAGAAAGGGATAGAAAGGATGTGGGAAAGACAATGATAAAGGGATAGAAAGGATGTGGGAAAGACAATGATAAAGGGATAGAAAGGATGTGGGAAAGGCAATGTTAAAGGAAGTGGAAAAGGCAATGATAAAGGGATAGAAGGATGTGGGAAAGACTATGATAAAGGGATAGACAGGATGTGGGAAAGACAATGATAAAGGGATAGAAAGGAAGTGGGAAAGACAATGATAAAGGGATAGACAGGATGTGGGAAAGACAATGATAAAGGAAGTGGGAAAAAGACAATGATAAAGGGATAGAAAGGATGTGGAAAGACAATGATAAAGGGATAGAAAGGATGTGGAAAGCAATGATAAAGGGATAGAAAGGATGTGGAAAGACAATGATAAAGGAAGTGGGAAAGACAATGATAAAGGGATAGAAGGATGTGGGAAAGACAATGATAAAGGAGAGAAAGGATGTGGGAAAGACAATGATAAAGGAAGAGGAAAGAAATGATAAAGGGATAGAAGGATGTGGAAAGACAATGATAAAGGATAGAAAGGATGTGGGAAAGACAATGATAAAGGGATAGAAAGGATGTGGGAAAGACAATGATAAAAGTGGAAAGACAATGATAAAGGGATAGACAGGATGTGGGAAAGACAATGATAAAGGGATAGAAAGGATGTGGAAAGACAATGATAAAGGATAGACAGGATGTGGGAAAGACATTGATAAAGGAAGTGGGAAAGGCAAAGATAAAGGGATAGAAAGGATGTGGGAAAGACAATGATAAAGGGATAGAAAGGATGTGGAAAGACAATGATAAAGGGATAGAAGGATGTGGGAAAGACAATGATAAAGGAAGTGGAAAGGCAATGATAAAGGGATAGAAGGATGTGGGAAAGACAATGATAAAGGGATAGAAAGGATGTGGGAAAGACAATGATAAAGGGATAGAGAGTATGTGGGAAAGACAATGATAAAGGAAGTGGGAAAGGCAATGATAAAGGGATATAAAGTATGTGGGAAAGACAATGATAAAGGGATAGAAAGGATGTGGGAAAGACAATGATAAAGGGATTGAAAGGATGTGGGAAAGACAATGATAAAGGGATAGAAAGGATGTGGGAAAGGCAATTATAAAGGGATTGAAAGGATGTGAGAAAGATAATGATAAAGGGATTGAAAGGATGTGGGAAAGACAATGATAAAGGGATGTGGGAAAGACAATGATAAAGGGATTGAAAAAGGATGTGGGAAAGACAACTATAAAGGGATTGAAAGGCTGTGGGAAAGACAATGATAAAGGGATTGAAAGGATGTGGGAAAGACAATGATAAAGGAAGTGGAAAGGCAATGATAAAGGATAGAAAGGATGTGGGAAAGACAATGATAAAGGGATAGAAAGGATGTGGGAAAGGCAATGATAAAGGAAGTGGAAAGGCAATGATAAAGGGATAGAAGGATGTGGGAAAGACAATGATAAAGGGATAGACAGGATGTGGGAAAGACAATGATAAAGGGATAGAAAGGCAGTGGGAAAGACAATGATAAAGGGATAGACAGGATGTGGGAAAGACAATGATAAAGGAAGTGGGAAAGACAATGATAAAGGGATAGAAAGGATGTGGGAAAGACAATGATAAAGGGATAGAAGGGATGTGGGAAAGACAATGATAAAGGGATAGAAAGGATGTGGGAAAGACAATGATAAAGGAAGTGGGAAAGGCAATGATAAAGGGATAGAAGGATGTGGGAAAGACAATGATAAAGGGAGAGAAAGGATGTGGGAAAGACAATGATAAAGGAAGAGGGAAAGGCAATGATAAAGGGATAGAAGGATGTGGGAAAGGCAATGATAAAGGGATAGAAAGGATGTGGGAAAGACAATGATAAAGGGATAGAAAGGATGTGGGAAAGACAATGATAAAGGAAGTGGGAAAGACAATGATAAAGGGATAGACAGGATGTGGGAAAGACAATGATAAAGGGATAGAAGGGAAGTGGGAAAGACAATGATAAAGGGATAGACAGGATGTGGGAAAGACAATGATAAAGGAAGTGGGAAAGGCAAAGATAAAGGGATAGAAAGGATGTGGGAAAGACAATGATAAAGGGATAGAAAGGATGTGGGAAAGGCAATGATAAAGGGATAGAAAGGATGTGGGAAAGACAATGATAAAGGAAAAGGATGGGGAAAGACAATGATAAAGGGATAGAAGGATGTGGGAAAGACAATGATAAAGGGATAGAAAGGATGTGGGAAAGACAATGATAAAGGGATAGAAAGGATGTGGGAAAGACAATGATAAAGGAAGTGGAAAGACAATGATAAAGGGATATAAAGGATGTGGGAAAGACAATGATAAAGGGATAGAAAGGATGTGGGAAAGACAATGATAAAGGGATTGAAAGGATGTGGGAAAGACAATGATAAAGGGATAGAAAGGATGTGGGAAAGACAATTATAAAGGGATTGAAAGGATGTGGAAAGATAATGATAAAGGGATTGAAAGGATGTGGGAAAGACAATGATAAAGGATGATGGGAAAGACAATGATAAAGGGATTGAAAGGATGTGGGAAAGACAACTATAAAGGGATTGAAAGGCTGTGGGAAAGACAATGATAAAGGGATTGAAAGGATGTGGGAAAGACAATGATAAAGGGATTGAAAGGATGTGGTAAAGACAATGATAAAGGGATAGAAAGGATGTGGGAAAGACAATGATAAAGGGATAGAAAGGATGTGGGAAAGACAATGATAAAGGAGAGAAGGATGTGGGAAAGACAATGATAAAGGGATAGAAAGGATGTGGAAAGACAATGATAAAGGGATTGAAAGGATGTGGAAAGACAATGATAAAGGATTGAAAGGATGTGGGGCCGACAATGATAAAGGGATAAGGATGTGGGAAAGACAATGATAAAGGGATTGAAAGGATGTGGGAAAGACAATGATAAAGGATTGAAAGGATGTGGGAAAGACAATGATAAAGGGATTGAAAGGATGTGGGAAAGACAACTATAAAGGGATTGAAAGGATGTGGGAAAGACAATGATAAAGGGATTGAAAGGATGTGGGAAAGACAATGATAAAGGGATTGAAAGACAATGATGGGGAAAGGATGTGGAAAGACAATTATAAAGGGATAGAAAGGATGTGGGAAAGACAATGATAAAGGGATAGAAAGGATGTGGGAAAGACAATGATAAAGGGATAGAAAGGATGTGGGAAAGGCAATGATAAAGGGATTGAAAGGATGTGGGAAAGACAATGATAAAGGATAGAAAGGATGTGGAAAGACAATGATAAAGGGATTGAAAGGATGTGGAAAGACAATGATAAAGGATTGAAAGGATGTGGGAAAGACAATGATAAAGGGATTGAAAGGATGTGGGAAAGACAATGATAAAGGGATTGAAAGGATGTGGGAAAGACAACTATAAAGGGATTGAAAGGATGTGGGAAAGACAATGATAAAGGGATTGAAAGGATGTGGGAAAGACAATGATAAAGGGATTGAAAGGATGTGGTAAAGAAAATGAGAAAGGGATAGAAAGGATGTGGGAAAGACAATGATAAAGGGATAGAAAGGAAGTGGGAAAGACAATGATAAAGGAAGTGGGAAAGGCAATGATAAAGGGATAGAAAGGATGTGGGAAAGACAATGATAAAGGGATAGAAAGGATGTGGGAAAGGCAATTATAAAGGAAGTGGGAAAGGCAATGATAAAGGGATAGAAGGATGTGGGAAAGACAATGATAAAGGGATAGACAGGATGTGGGAAAGACAATGATAAAGGGATAGAAAGGAAGTTGGAAAGACAATGATAAAGGGATAGAAAGGATGTGGGAAAGACAATGATAAAGGAAGTGGGAAAGGCAAAGATAAAGGGATAGAAAGGATGTGGGAAAGACAATGATAAAGGGATAGAAAGGATGTGGGAAAGGCAATGATAAAGGGATAGAAAGGATGTGGGAAAGACAATGATAAAGGAAGTGGGAAAGGCAATGATAAAGGGATAGAAGGATGTGGGAAAGACAATGATAAAGGGAGAGAAAGGATGTGGGAAAGACAATGATAAAGGAAGTGGGAAAGGCAATGATAAAGGGATAGAAGGATGTGGGAAAGACAATGATAAAGGGATAGAAAGGATGTGGGAAAGACAATGATAAAGGGATAGAAAGGATGTGGGAAAGACAATGATAAAGGAAGTGGGAAAGGCAATGATAAAGGGATAGAAAGGATGTGGGAAAGACAATGATAAAGGGATAGAAAGGATGTGGGAAAGACAATGATAAAGGGATAGAAAGGATGTGGGAAAGACAATGATAAAGGGATTGAAAGGATGTGGGAAAGACAATGATAAAGGGATTGAAAGGATGTGGGAAAGACAATGATAAAGGGATTGAAAGGATGTGGGAAAGACAATGATAAAGGGATAGAAAGGATGTGGGAAAGACAATGATAAAGTGATAGAAAGGAAGTGGGAAAGGCAATGATAAAGAGATTGAAAGGATGTGGGAAAGACAATGATAAAGGGATTGAAAGGATGTGGGAAAGACAATGATAAAGGGATTGAAAGGATGTGGGAAAGACAATGATAAAGGGATAGAAAGGATGTGGGAAGGACAATGATAAAGGGATAGAAAGGATGTGGGAAAGGCAATTATAAAGGGATTGAAAGGATGTGGTAAAGACAATGAGAAAGGGATAGAAAGGATGTGGGTAAGGCAATGATAAAGGGATAGAAGGATGTGGGAAAGACAATGATAAAGGGATAGAAAGGATGTGGGAAAGGCAATGATAAAGGAAGTGGGAAAGGCAATGATAAAGGGATAGAAGGATGTGGGAAAGACAATGATAAAGGGATAGACAGGATGTGGGAATGACAATGATAAAGGAAGTGGGAAAGGCAATGATAAAGGGATAGGAAGGATGTGGGAAAGACAATGATAAAGGGATAGAAAGGATGTGGGAAAGACAATGATAAAGGAAGTGGGAAAGGCAATGATAAAGGGATAGAAAGGATGTGGGAAAGACAATGATAAAGGGATAGAAAGGATGTGGGAAAGGCAATGATAAAGGGATAGAAAGGATGTGGGAAAGGCAATGATAAAGGGATAGAAAGGATGTGGGAAAGACAATGATAAAGGAAGTGGGAAAGACAATGATAAAGGGATAGAAGGATGTGGGAAAGACAATGATAAAGGGATAGAAAGGATGTGGGATAGACAGGATGTGGGAAAGACAATGATAAAGGAAGTGGGAAAGGCAATGATAAAGGGATAGAAAGGATGTGGGAAAGAAAATGATAAAGGAAGTGGGAAAGACAATGATAAATGGATAGAAAGGATGTGGGAAAGACAATGATAAAGGGATAGAAGGATGTGGGAAAGACAATGATAAAGGAAGTGGGAAAGACAATGATAAAGGGATAGAAAGGGTGTGGGAAAGGCAATGATAAAGGGATAGAAGGATGTGGGAAAGACTGATAAAGGAAGTGGGAAAGGCAATGATAAAGGGATTGAAAGGATGTGGGAAAGGCAATGATAAAGGGATAGAAAGGATGTGGGAAAGACAATGATAAAGGGATTGAAAGGATGTCGGAAAGACAATGATAAAGGGAGAGAAGGATGTGGGAAAGACAATGATAAAGGAAGTGGGAATGGCAATGATAAAGGGATAGAAAGGATGTGGGAAAGACAATGATAAAGGGATAGAAGGATGTGGCAAAGACAATGATAAAGGAAGTGGGAAAACAATGATAAAGGGATAGGAAGGATGTGGGAAAGACAATGATAAAGGGATAGAAAGGATGTGGGAAAGGCAATGATAAAGGAAGTGGGAAAAACAATGATAAAGGGATAGAAAGGATGTGGGAAAGACAATGAGAAAGTGATAGAAAGGATGTGGGTAAGGCAATGATAAAGGGATAGAAGGATGTGGAAAGACAATGATAAAGGGATAGAAAGTATGTGGGAAAGACAATGATAAAAGAAAGTGGGAAAGGCAATGATAAAGGGATAAAAGGATGTGGGATAGACAGGATGTGGGAAAGGCAATGATAAAGGGATAGAAGGATGTGGGAAAGACAATGATAAAGGGATAGACAGGATGTGGCAATGACAATGATAAAGGAAGTGGGAAAAACAATGATAAAGGGATAGGAAGGATGTGGGAAAGACAATGATAAAGGGATAGAAGGATGTGGGAAAGCAATGATAAAGGAAGAAGGATGGGAAAGGCAATGATAAAGGGATAGAAAGGATGTGGGAAAGAAAATGATAAAGGAAGTGGGAAAGACAATGATAAATGGATAGAAAGGATGTGGGAAAGACAATGATAAAGGGATAGAAGGATGTGGGAAAGACAATGATAAAGGAAGTGGGAAAGACAATGATAAAGGGATAGAAAGGATGTGGGAAAGGCAATGATAAAGGGATAGAAGGATGTGGGAAAGACTGATAAAGGAAAGGGAAAGCAATGATAAAGGGATAGAAAGGATGTGTGAAAGGCAATGATAAAGGAATAGAAAGGAAGTGGGAAAGACAATGATAAAGGGATTGAAAGGATGTGGGAAAGACAATGATAAAGGGAGAGAAGGATGTGGGAAAGACAATGATAAAGGAAGTGGGAATGGCAATGATAAAGGGATAGAAAGGATGTGGGAAAGACAATTATAAAGGGATAGAAGGATGTGGGAAAGACATTGATAAAGGGATAGAAGGATGTGGGAAAGACTGATAAAGGGATAGACAGGATGTGGGAAAGACAATGATAAAGGGATAGACAGGATGTGGGAAAGACAATGATAAAGGGATAGAAAGGAAGTGGGAAAGACAATGATAAAGGAAGTGGGAAAGGCAATGATAAAGGGATAGAAAGGATGTGGGAAAGACAATGATAAAGGGATAGAAAGGATGTGGGAAAGGCAATGATAAAGGAAGTGGGAAAGGCAATGATAAAGGGAAAGAAGGATGTGGGAAAGACAATGATAAAGGGATAGACAGGATGTGGGAAAGACAATGATAAAGGAAGTGGGAAAGACAATGATAAAGGGATAGACAGGATGTGGGAAAGACAATGATAAAGGAAGTGGGAAAGGCAAAGATAAAGGGATAGAAAGGATGTGGGAAAGACAATGATAAAGGGATAGAAAGGATGTGGGAAAGGCAATGATAAAGGGATAGAAAGGATGTGGGAAAGACAATGATAAAGGAAGTGGGAAAGGCAATGATAAAGGGATAGAAGGATGTGGGAAAGACAATGATAAAGGGATAGAAAGGATGTGGGAAAGACAATGATAAAGGGATAGAGAGGATGTGGGAAAGACAATGATAAAGGAAGTGGGAAAGGCAATGATAAAGGGATATAAAGGATGTGGGAAAGACAATGATAAAGGGATAGAAGGATGTGGGAAAGACAATGATAAAGGAAGTGGGAAAGGCAATGATAAATGAATATAAAGGATGTGGGAAAGACAATGATAAAGGGATAGAAAGGATGTGGGAAAGACAATGATAAAGGGATAGAAAGGATGTGGGAAAGACAATGATAAAGGGATAGAAGGATGTGGAAAGACAATGATAAAGGAAAAAGACAATGATAAAGGGATAGAAAGGATGTGGGAAAGACAATGATAAAGGGATAGAAAGGATGTGGGAAAGGCAATGATAAAGGGAGAGAAGGATGTGGGAAAGACAATGATAAAGGGATAGAAAGGATGTGGGAAAGGCAATTATAAAGGGATTGAAAGGATGTGGGAAAGACAATGATAAAGGGATTGAAAGGATGTGGGAAAGACAATGATAAAGGGATAGAAAGGATGTGGGAAAGACAATGATAAAGGGATAGAAAGGATGTGGGAAAGACAATGATAAAGGGATAGAAAGGATGTGGGAAAGGCAATTATAAAGGGATTGAAAGGATGTGGGAAAGACAATGATAAAGGGATAGAAAGGATGTGGGAAAGGCAATGATAAAGGGATAGAAGGATGTGGGAAAGACAATGATAAAGGGAGTGGGAAAGACAATGATAAAGGGATTGAAAGGATGTGGGAAAGACAACTATAAAGGGATTGAAAGGATGTGGGAAAGACAATGATAAAGGGATTGAAAGGATGTGGGAAAGACAATGATAAAGGGATTGAAAGGATGTGGTAAAGACAATGAGAAAGGGATTGAAAGGATGTGGTAAAGACAATGAGAAAGGGATAGAAAGGATGTGGGAAAGCCAATGATAAAGGGATAGAAAGGATGTGGGAAAGGCAATGATAAAGGGAGAGAAGGATGTGGGAAAGACAATGATAAAGGGATAGAAAGGATGTGGGAAAGACAATTATAAAGGGATTGAAAGGATGTGGGAAAGACAATGATAAAGGGATTGAAAGGATGTGGGAAAGACAATGATAAAGGGATTGAAAGGATGTGGGAAAGACAATGATAAAGGGATAGAAAGGATGTGGGAAAGACAATGATAAAGGGATAGAAAGGATGTGGGAAAGGCAATTATAAAGGGATTGAAAGGATGTGGGAAAGACAATGATAAAGGGATAGAAAGGATGTGGGAAAGGCAATTATAAAGGGATTGAAAGGATGTGAGAAAGACAATGATAAAGGGATTGAAAGGATGTGGGAAAGACAATGATAAAGGGATTGAAAGGATGTGGGAAAGACAATGATAAAGGGATTGAAAGGATGTGGGAAAGACAACTATAAAGGGATTGAAAGGATGTGGGAAAGACAATGATAAAGGGATTGAAAGGATGTGGGAAAGACAATGATAAAGGGATTGAAAGGATGTGGGAAAGACAATGATAAAGGGATTGAAAGGATGTGGTAAAGACAATGAGAAAGGGATAGAAAGGATGTGGGAAAGACAATGATAAAGGGATAGAAGGATGTGGGAAAGACAATGATGAAGGAAGTGGGAAAGGCAATGATAAAGGGATAGAAAGGATGTGGGAAAGACAATGATAAAGGGATAGAAAGGATGTGGGAAAGGCAATGATAAAGGGAGAGAAGGATGTGGGAAAGACAATGATAAAGGGATAGAAAGGATGTGGGAAAGACAATGATAAAGGGATAGAAAGGATGTGGGAAAGACAATGATAAAGGGATAGAAAGGATGTGGGAAAGGCAATTATAAAGGGATAGAAAGGATGTGGGAAAGACAATGATAAAGGGATAGAAAGGATGTGGGAAAGACTGATAAAGGGATAGAAAGGATGTGGCGAAAGGCAATTATAAAGGGATTGAAAGGATGTGGGAAAGACAATGATAAAGGGATAGAAAGGATGTGAGAAAGACAATGATAAAGGGATTGAAAGGATGTGGGAAAGACAATGATAAAGGGATTGAAAGGATGTGGGAAAGACAATGATAAAGGGATTGAAAGGATGTGGGAAAGACAACTATAAAGGGATTGAAAGGATGTGGGAAAGACAATGATAAAGGGATTGAAAGGATGTGGGAAAGACAATGATAAAGGGATTGAAAGGATGTGGGAAAGACAATGATAAAGGGATTGAAAGGATGTGGTAAAGAAAATGAGAAAGGGATAGAAAGGATGTGGGAAAGGCAATGATAAAGGGATAGAAGGATGTGGGAAAGACAATGATAAAGGAAGTGGGAAAGACAATGATAAAGGGATAGAAGGATGTGGGAAAGACAATGATAAAGGGATAGAAGGATGTGGGATAGACAATGATAAAGGAAGTGGGAAAGACAATGATAAAGGGATAGAAAGGATGTGGGAAAGACAATGATAAAGTGATAGAAAGGAAGTGGGAAAGGCAATGATAAAGAGATAGACAGGATGTGGGAAAGACAATGATAAAGGGATAGAAAGGAAGTGGGAAAGACAATGATAAAGGAAGTGGGAAAGACAATGATAAAGGGATAGAAAGGAAAAGAGGTGAGAAAGGTCATGGCCTGTTCCCAAGAGAAAAGGGTAAAAGAGTTATCCAGGACCCAGCTGTGGTGAATTGGGTCATTGTGACTGCCATCAAACATTCAGGGAAGTGGTTTTTTTACAACTCCAAATATGGATTTGGATGAAAACCTGTCAATCCTGTAGCTTGAATAATTGTATTTGCGGATGTTATGCCATTGTGTCTTATACATTATTTTCTGGTAAACTATTCAAGAGATTCAATACACAAACATAAAAGCCATGATATACCTGTATCTTGGGCTGTCCTAGTTCTTCAACTTGTGTACCTCTCTCACTCACTCAGCTCCCTCCCCAGTTACATCCATCCAGGCTGGTGATGTCACCAGGCATGGTGTGTCGTTGGCATGGCAACAGCCCGATCGTCCCAATGGGGTGATCCTGGAGTATGAGGTCAAGTACTACGAGAAGGTGAGATGCCTCGTGCGAACCGCGGTTCAGAAATCCTTTCAAAAAAAATAACAAATTACACTCTTAGAAAAAAGGGTTCCAAAAGAGTTCTTCGGCTGTCCCCATAGGAGAACTTGTTTGTGTTCCAGGTAGAACCCTCTGTGGAAAGGGTTCTACAAGGAACCCAAAAGGATTCTATCTGGAACCAAAGGGGGTTTTCCTATGGGGACAGCCAAAGAACCGTTTTAGGTTCTAGATACCACTATTTTTGATACCACTTTCTTTTTTTGGAAACCTATAACTGGTGTGTGTGTGTTATGTGCATCCATGCATGTTTGTGAGTGTTCACATGCTATCTGCTTAAACTGGTATCAATAGACCTATAAAACAACCAATAAACAATCTTCAAAGCATTCCTTGTGTTTGACATGGAAAAAGAACGATGGAGACATGAAGGGAGAGACTACGAGATGCATTTTTTTTTTGTGGAGAGAGCAAGATGGGCGGGAGTGATTTGTAGTTGATTTGGAATTGTGTGGCTACAGTTTGTCCTTGCTTGTCTGGTTTTGTGATTATAGGCCTAGGGTCCACAGGGAGAGGTATTTTGCTCCAGAACCACACATTGTTCTGCAACTTCAAGTTACATTTTAGGATCATGACCTCATCCGTTACCCCTTATCTTTACACTTCCCAGTTAAAATGGGGTGTATTTAAGTTATGCTGTATCTTGGAAAGATTCATGTATATGGCCGCAGATTTCTGCTCATTAACAGATCCCTCCCCTCTTTCTCTCTTCCTGTCTCTCGTCCAATCAGGATCAGAAGGAGAGCTCCTACCGCATCATGAAGACGGCGTCTCGCAGTGCTGACATCACTGGGCTGAGTCCGCTCACTGTGTACTTGTTTCAGGTGCGCGCTCGCACTGCCGCCGGATACGGAGAGTTCAGCGGCCCCTTGGAGTTCTCCACCAACTCAGGTAGAAGACATTCTAATGTATTCTATTCGGCTGTTTTTGAGCAAGAGATATTGCATTTTTTGGGGGCGACCTGTTTTTACAGAAAACATCCTGGTTTGTAACCTGATGTCTCCTCCCACTGACAGATCCCTTGCCTCTGATTGGTGATGCCGCCAGCTCCACCCTGCTCCTGCTGTCAATCAGCGGAGGTGTGATTCTACTGCTCACCTCTACCGCAGTCTTCATTATCAGCCGCAGGTACAAACACATATGACCTCAGAAGAACAAGCAACCGCTAAAACACACACACACACACACACACACACACACACACACACACACACAGAGATCACCTGGGGCTTTGGAGGGGGATTAAAGAGGAGACAGTATGTCCTTCTAAAGGTCTGATTGTTCACCTGGTAATCCCCTTGTCCCTGACTTATCATTAGTGTCTCCACAACAACACAGCCACTGTATCAGCTTCCCCCTGGCCTCCGAACACTCACACACAACCTCTCCCTTGAGGCCTCTTTTTACTGACAGTGGCTCTCAAGGTATGACACACCACACCGCTTAAAGACACAAAGGGTAGTGTTACAGACAGGTTCTGTAAGATAACACACCTTTCCTCCTATATTACCAGAGGCACTATTCTCTCTCCTTCCCACCCTCCATCCCCCTTCTCCTTCTTTCCCTCTACTTGCCTTGAATAACCCGTCTCTGCTTGGATTGGTCAAAGTAGCTGTCAATCACTCACATTGTGTGTGTGTTCCGTGCCACTCACCACTTCTTCCTCTGCCTTTCTTCTTTCAGGAGGGGCAAATACAGCCAAGCCAAGCAAGACTCCGAGGAGGAGAAACACCTAAACCCAGGTAAGACCGCACACGCATGCACGCACACACACGCACGCACACACACACCTCATCCTATTCCACAAACATGTTGAACTCCTTTCCCCAACCCATCTCCTCCCCTTTCTCCATCTGTAGGTGTGAGGATATACGTGGACCCGTTCACCTATGAGGACCCTGACCAGGCAGTTCATGAGTTTGCCAAAGAAATTGACGCCTCCTACATACACATAGAGAAGGTCATTGGCATTGGTAAGGGAGCCTGACACACACGCTCACAGTAAATCGTCAAGGTTTTGAAGGTGTGTGATGCTAATGCTGTGTTGTAGGTGAGTGTGGGGATGTGTGTAGTTATTTATACTGTGTTTGTTGTAGGTGAGTTTGGGGAAGTGTGTAGTTATTTATACTGTGTGTGTTGTAGGTGAGTTTGGGGAAGTGTGTAGTTATTTATACTGTGTATGTGTGTGTGTTGTAGGTGAGTTTGGGGAGATGTGTAGTTATTTATACTGTGTGTGTGTTGTAGGTGAGTTTGGGGAAGTGTGTAGTTATTTATGCTGTGTGTGTGTGTGTGTTGTAGGTGAGTTTGGAGAAGTGTGTAGTTCTTTATGCTGTGTGTGTGTTGTAGGTGAGTTTGGGGAGGTGTGTAGTGGCCGTCTGCGTCTCCAGGGAAAGAGGGAGATCTACGTGGCCATAAAGAGTCTGAAGGCAGCATACTCTAACAAACAGAGGCAAGATTTCCTCTCTGAAGCCAGCATCATGGGACAGTTCGACCACCCAAACATCATCAGACTGGAGGGCGTGGTCACGCGATGTGAGTGATTGACAGCTACTTTGACCAATCCAAGCAGAGATTGACAGGTTCCGTCTACATTTATAAAGATATAAAAATGCAGAGGACCCCGAAACTGATCCTTGTGGAACACCCCCCTGTCTTAATCGCTGCTTGTTTGTCTCCTGTGCAGGTAAACCAGTGATGATCATCACAGAGTACATGGAGAATGGATCTCTTGACGCCTTCCTCAGGGTAAGAGGTCCTAGTGTTTCTTGGAGCGTCAGGTAGCCTAGTGGTTAGAGCGTTGGACCAGTAACCAAAAGGTTGCTGGATCGAATCCCCGAGCTGACAAGGTGTAGCTCTGAACAAGGCAGTTAACCCACTGTTCCCCGGTAGGCTGTCATTGTAAATAAGAATTTGCTCTTAACTGACTTGCCAAGTTAAACAAAGATTAGAAATAATTATGTCTTTGTACTGTGTGTTATATTCTAAAACAGTGGGAGTTTCAATTAAGACCTAGACAACCAGACGAGGGGAGTTCCTTACTAGTCAGTGACTTGAATTCAGCCCTCCCTGGAGTGAGTTTGACACCTGTCCTAAAGTCTCTCTCTCTCTCTCCGTTAGAAACATGATGGTCATTTCACAGTGATCCAGTTAGTGGGCATGCTGCGTGGCATCGCGTCGGGCATGAAGTACCTGTCTGACATGAGCTACGTTCACCGAGACCTGGCCGCCCGCAACATCCTGGTCAACAGCAACCTGGTGTGCAAGGTGTCTGACTTCGGCCTGTCCCGAGTACTCCAAGAGGACCCTGAGAATGCCTACACCACACGGGTAAGAACACAGGGGTGAACATAGAACACTAACATGTATCTGGGGTAATGATTTCGTATGTGAGATAGGTTCATGTTTCAATGACTGTAAGATCACTCACCTTTGAACTATGGGTCCTTTGTGCTAGACTGTGGATTCAAATACAATTCTTTTCCCATGTGTTTACAGGAGGTGACTGGGACGTACCACTCTCCAGGGGGGAAGATCCCCATTAGATGGACCTCTCCAGAGGCCATCGCCTACAGGAAGTTCACCCCATCCTCTGACACCTGGAGCTATGGCGTGGTCATGTGGGAGGTGATGTCCTATGGAGAGAGACCATATTGGGACATGAGTAACCAGGATGTAAGTGCATTTTCTATGTAACGGATTTTCCCCTGAATGTGGAATCTTTTTCGTGTGGACTGGAGCAAAGTTAGATGGTTACAGTGCATTTGGAAAGTATTCAGAGCCCACTTTTCCCACATTTTGTTACCCTACAGCCTTGTTCTAAAATTTGTTAAATCAGTCTACACACAATGCCCCATAATGGTAAAGTGAAAACAGGTTTTTAGAAATGTGTGCAAATGTATTCACTGTAGACAAAGTTAGTTAAACATGCTTTCTTACCCTCTTTCTCTATACCCTGTTCTCTCTCAATTCAATTTAAGGGCTTTATTGGCATGGGAAACATATGTTAACATTGCCAAAGCAAGTGAACTAGATCAAATCAAAGTTTATTTGTTACGTGTGCCGAGTACAACAGGTGTAGACCTTACAGTGAAATGCTTACTTACAGGCTCTAACCAATAGTGCAAAAAGGGTATTAGGTGAACAATAGTTAAGTAAAGAAATTCAACAACAGTAAAAAGACAGGCTATAGACAATAGCGGGGCTATAAAAGTAGCGAGGCTACATACAGACACCGGTTAGTCAGGCTGATTAAGGTAGTATGAACATGTACAGTGGGGCAAAAAAGTATTTAGTCAGGCACCATTTGTGCAAGTTCTCCCACTTAAAAAGATGATAGAGGCCTGTAATTTTCATCATAGGTACACTTCAACTATGACAGACATAATAAGTAATTGAAAATAAGTATTTGGTCAATGACAAAAGTTTCTCAATACTTTGTTATATACCCTTTGTTGGCAATAACAGACGTTTTCTGTAAGTCTTCATTTTCTGTAATTCTTCACACACTGTTGCTGGTATTTTGGCCCATTCCTCCATGCAGATCTCCTCTAGAGCAGAGATGTTTTGGGGTTGTTGCTGGGCAACACGGACTTTCAACCAGGCAGTGATGCAACCAGTCAGGATGCTCTTGCAGCTGTAGAACCATTTGAGGATCTCAGGACCCATGCCAAATCTTTTTAGTTTCCTGAGGGGGAATACGCTTACTCTTCACGACTGTCTTGGTGTGTTTGGACTATTCTAGTTTGTTGTTGATGTGAACACCAAGGAACTTAAAGCTCTCAACCTGCTCCACTACAGCCCCGTCGGTGAGAATGGATGCATGCTCAGTCCTCCTTTTCCTGTAGTCCACATATCCTTAGTCTTGGTTACGTTGAGGGATAGGTTGTTGTCCTGGCACAACCCGGCCAGTTCTCTGACCACCTCCCTATAGGCTGTCTCGTCGTTGTCGGTGATCAGGCCTACCACTGTTGTGTCATCTGCAATGATGGTGTTGGAGTCTTGCCTGGCCACGCAGTCATGGGTGAACAGGGAGTACTGGAGGGGACTGAGCACGCACCATCTGGGGAGCTCCAGTGTTGAGGATCAGCGTGGCAGATGTGTTGCTACCTACCCTCACCACCTGGGGGCGGCCGGTCAGGAAGTCCAGGATCCAGTTGCAGAGGGAGGTGTTTAGTCCCAGGATCCTTAGCTTAGTGATGAGCTTCGAGGACACTATGGTTGAACGCTGAGCTGTATTCAATGAATAGCATTCTCACATATGTAGGTGTTCCTTTTGTCCAGGTGGGAAAGGGCAGTGTAGAGTGCAATAGAGATTGCATCATCTGTTTGGGCGGTATGCAAACTGGAGTGGGTCTAGGGTTTCTGGGATAATGGTGTTGATGTGAGCCATTACCAACTTTTCAAAGCACTTCATGGCTACGGACGGGAGTGATACAGGACGTGAGTGATGCAGGTTGCCTTTATGTTCTTGGGCACAGGGACTATGGTGGTCTGCTTGAAACAACATGTTGGTATTACAGACTCAATCAGGGACATGTTGAAAATGTCAGTGAAGGCACCTTTATTTTATTTTATTTATTTTACCTTTATTTAACCAGGCAAGTCAGTTAAGACCTGCCAGTTGGTCAGCACATGCATGGAGCACACGTCCTGGTAATCCGTCTGGCCCTGCAGCCTTGTGAATGTTGACCTGTTTAAAGGTCTTACTCACGTCGGCTACGGAGAGCGTGATCACACACGTCGTCCGGAACAGCTGATGCTCTCATGCATGCCTCAGTGTTGTTTGCCTTGAAGCGAGCATAGAAGTGATTTAGCTCTCTGGTAGGCTCGTGCTTCCCTTTGTAGTCTGTAATAGTTTGCAATCCCCACCACATAAGATGAGCGTCAGAGCCGGTGTAGTATGATTCAATCTTAGTCCTGTATTGACGCTTTGCCTGTTTGATGGTTCATCTAAGGGCATAGCAGGATTAATTGTAAGCTTCCGGGTTAGCGTCATGCACCTTGAAAGCGGCAGCTCTACCCTTTAGCTCAGTGCGAATGTTTCCTGTAATCCATGGCTTCTGGTTGGGGTATGTACGTACAGTCACTGTGGGGACGATGTCCTCGATGCACTTATTGATAAATCCAGTGACTGATGTGGTGTACTCCTCAATGCCATCGGAAGAATCCCGGAACATGTTCCAGTCTGTGATATCAAAAGAGTCCTGTAGTTTAGCATCTGCTTCATCTGACCACTTTTTTATAGACAGGGTCACTGGTGCTTCCTGCTTTAATTTTTGCTTGTAAGCAGGAATCAGAACAATAGAGTTGTGGTCTGATTTACCAAATGGAGGGCGAGGGAGAGCTTTGTATGCATCTCTGTGTGTGGAGTAAAGGTGATCTAGAGTTGTTTTCCCTCTGGTTTCACATTTAACATGTTGATAGAAATTTGGTAGAACTGATTTAAGTTTCCCTGCATTAAAGTCTCCAGCCACTAGGAGCGCCGCTTCTGGGTGAGTGGTTTCCTGTTTGCTTATTTCCTTATACAGCTGACTGAGTGCGGTCTTAGTGCCAGCATCTGTCTGTGGTGGTAAATAAACAGCCACGAAAAGTATAGCTGAAAACTCTCTAGGCAAGTAGTGTGGCCTGCAATTTATCACAATATACTCTACTTCAGGCGAGCAAAATCTAGAGACTTCCTTAGATTTCATGCACCAGCTGTTGTTTACAAATATGCACAGAACCCCCACCCCCCTCATCTCGCAGTGTGCTGTTCTATCTTGCCGGTGCAGCGTATGTCCCGCTAGCTGAATATCCATGTCGTCATTCAGCCACGATTCCGTGAAACATAGAATATTACAGTTTTTGATGTCGTGATATTCGTGATCGTACCTCGTCTAATTGGTTGTCCAATGATTTATTAGTAGTATTGACTGTAACGGCAGCTTTCCCACTCACTTTCTACGGGTCCTGACCAGGCATCCGGCTCTTTGTCCTCTGTACCTGCGTCGCTTCCTCTTGCAAATAACGGGGATGTTGGCCCTGTAGGGTGTTTGGAGAGTATCTTGTGCGTTGTCCTTGTTGTAGAAAAACTCTTTGTCTAATCCGTGGTGAGTGATCTCTGTCCTGATATCCAGAAGCTCTTTTTTTGCCATAAGATACGGTGGCAGAAACATTATGTACAAAATAAGTTACAAATAACACGAAAAAAACCCCCACATAATAGCACAATTGGTTGGGCGCCCGTAAAACTGCTGCCATTTCATCCAGCGCCATTTTCCCTTAGTAAACAAAAGTGAGATAATCAATAAAAATGAACAGTAAACGTTACACTCACAAAAGTTCCAAAAGAAGAAAGAAATGACAAATGTCTCTCTCCTCCCTCTCTCTCCAGGTGATAAAAGCAATAGATGAGGGCTACCGTCTGCCCCCGCCAATGGACTGTCCTGTGTGTCTACACCAGCTGATGTTAGATTGCTGGCAGACAGAGAGAACACACAGACCCAGCTTCACACAGATCCTCAACATGCTGGATAAACTCATCCGCAACCCGACCACCACTCTGAGGAGGACAGGAGGAGACAGGTACACACGGGGAACACGATGTCTTTCATTGCAAGCTCTTTCAATGTGTTTTTCCAGCATAACATTCACTCCCCATAACTACCTCAACCTCTGTCTTTATCTCTCTGTGCAGACCTGTTCCCAGTCTGTTGGAGCCTGTAGGAGGTCCAGAGTTTGTGTCAGTGTGGTCAGCAGAAGACTGTCTTCAGGCTATAGGGATGGGCATGTATAGAGACACGCTCACTACTGCTGGATACACCAGCCCTGACAGCCTGCTAACCCTCACACATCAGTGAGTCTCTCTCTCTCTGTATCTCTGTATCTCTCTCTCTCTCTCTAACCCCCCTCTCTATATATCACTATGGCTCTATTTCTCTCCCTCTATTCCCCCCCGCTCTCTCTTTCTCTCTCTCTTTCTTTCTGGGTGGGTACTCAGTCTTCTGAACATGTCTAATTTAATTATTCCATGTTTACAGGGATATGACCAGTATAGGAATTATCACACCATCACACCAGGACCAGATCCTTGCCAGTGTGCAGCAGGTATTGCTGTCCCACATGCAACAAATACAGGAACAGATGCCAGACAGTATGGTTCCCGTCTGAGCCAGTGAATGGATACAAAACTAAAACAATTTGTTTTTAATGAATTTTATTTACCTCATCCATGCACTTTAGAATGAGATTTTCACAAGGAATTACATCACCATACAAAAAACTACAACAGAAAATATGAACGGAAGAGAGAAAAACAGCACTTTTATAAACCCTATAAACTTTGATCTTTGAACTATGACCTGAGGTTTGACCTGAGGCTGAAGAAGCTGCTGAAGATGGTTTCACTGCAACACTGAGGAAACAACGAGACATTTTGTCCCTTTTTTTGTTTACTTTTTGTACATACGTGTCCGTGTAAATAACATTTCATCTGCTCCTGATTTCTTTTTTTAAACATTTTTTGTTGTTGATTTTGTGTCATCCCGACTTGTCATGCGCGAAACATGTCTGTAGCTCATTCAGAGTGGTGCCATTGTTTTCAGTTTAGAAACTGTTTTCTCTCCCATACACATTTCCAGACACCTCCAGTTTGCCTCATATGCATCTCAGGACTAGACTACCCATTTGTCTTTATACCAGAAGGACTCCAGCTCCCATTCCTACTAAGAAGTAATCCATCCATTGAGCTTTGTAGACAAGGACTAATGAGTGCTACAAATATTCACCAACAAAGACTTGTAAGTTAATAGTGAAGCATAGTTCGACAAATAAAAACAGGACAAATTGAATGTCGTCTGGAAGTCGAGAAACTTAATGGACGAGCTGATAAAGTGTAGTTCTGAAGCATCAGTGTGTGTGTGTGTGTGTGTGTGTCAGGGTTGGGGTCAAATCCATTTAAATTCCAGTCAATTCAGAAAATACAATGACATTCCAACTCCAATTCTCTTCCAATGCATTTCAATCAGTAAAATGTTCAATTAGAATTGGGTTTACTTTCTGAATAGACTGGAATTGAAATGGAATTGACCTCAATCCTGGTGTGTGTGCTTGCCTTTGAGGACTAGTTTGAGATATTCAAAGACAGAAATATGGGCAGGGGAGCGTTTGGTGATAGAATGTATGTGTGCCAAGCTCTTGCTGGCTTTTTATTTAGGATGAGCACATTAACAACGGTATTAGCTAGTTTTATCTCGTCATCGATTAACATATACTCTAGGTATTACATGTCTTTGTAAAATGTTACTGTTTGGAAATACAATCAGGTGCATAAAGGATTTCATTCTATTTATCGTCTTCTTATTATCGAGGTTGTACATTGTGAAATAGGAATCATGTAAATGCCTGAAATGGGTCATTTCTGTCTGAACTTCTTTTTGAAGCAGATGCAGAAGAGTGTGTGCGACTGGGAAGTGTGTGTGTGTGTGCGTGCGACTGGGAAGTGTGTGTTCGGTGTGTGTGTGTGTGTGTGTGTGTGCGACTGGGAAGTGTGTGTGTGTGTGTGTGTGCGACTGGGAAGTGTGTGTGTGTGTGTGTGTGTGTGCGACTGGGAAGTGTGTGTGTGTGTGTGTGTGTGCGTGCGACTGGGAAGTGTGTGTGCGTGCGACTGGGAAGTGTGTGTTCAGTGTGTGTGTGTGTGTAACTAAGGGAAGTGTGTGTGTGTGTGTGTGTGTGTGTGTGTGTGTGTGTGTGTGTGTGTGTGTGTAACTAAGGGAAGTGTGTGCACTGGTGTGGTCTGACCGGCAACAAAGCCAGGTGGATTAAAGTGAAGGGTGCTGGGAGGCATTCTGTTAAAACGTTCAGTGGTGTGGAGAGAGCCATCTGCTAAACACACACGGAGAAACGCATACACAGTGTGTCACACACACACACACTGTGACACACACGCAGCAGGAGAGAACTTCGGGCACACACACATGGACAGCATAGGTGAAGGACATCGGTAGCAGTACAACACAGATATGTCACTTTAGCAACGACATGTACTTGCACAGATCCAAACCTCAATTTCACATTCAAATCAGGGATATTTGCTTTTTTGGATTAAATAAAATCCTTGCCAGCTGGAGACAACAGGCAAATCACCTTGGATACTCAGACATTCTACACCGGGGTTTTGCATATGATCTGAGAGAGACACACACACACACACACACACTCGCACCAACACAAAGCCGGCCTGTGGGTTAGGGGTGTGGGGCAGATATGCTGGGACAGTCTTTTTGAAGAGTTGATCCATTAATGGTGTTAGACACACTCCTCTCTCCCACAGACGAAACCCATCTCGGACAAAACCCACTCTGTCCTTATAGATTCATGTGCTCCCACTCTCCCACTCTAATAGAGTTTGAGGGAGACCGGAGCACGAAGACAGACACCCGTTCTTAATCTGTCCGTCTGTCTACGCAGGCTGCCACTGAAAAAACCATGTTAAGAGAACAGAATCTCTGTTAGGATGAATGCTTCAATTCAAAAATTCTCCCCTCTGTCTCTCGCGCGCTCTCTCTCTCTCTCCCGCTCTCTGTAGGGTGTCATTGTGGTCTTTTGGTCACTAGATTAGTGTGGTAATAGAACAGGCTAATCTCGCCTGGTCTTACACAGGGGGAGTGACCGTGGGGTGTCTTTAATAGCCAGCCAACCGTACCCTAATGTGTGTGTGACTGGGAGGAGAGAGACAGGGTTTAGACACACACACGCACACACAGTCGCATGCACGCACATACACACACACACACACAGCCAGGGTTTACATTTCTTTCAGGATTTCCATTTAAATGCATCACCTCATTGACCAATGCAATGCCAGAGGCATTCCCACGGTAACCCTGGTGTGCGTGTTTTGTGTGTGTACGTGCAAGCAAGTTTGCGTGCCCACTGGTACTGGTAGAGAGGTGACAGGCAGTCCCCCCAGTGTAAAATAGCATACACTGAGTATACAAAACATTAAGAACACATGCTCTTTCCATGACAGACTGACCAGGTGAATCCAGGTGAAAGCTATGATCCCTTATTGATGTCACTTGTTAAATCCACTTCGAGTCAGTGTAGATGAAGGGGAGGAGACAGATTAAAGAAGGATTTTGAAGCATTGAGACAAGTGAGACATGGATTGTGTATGTGTATTTTAGTGCCTTTGAACAGGTACGGTAGTAGGTGCGAGGAGCACCGGTTTGTGTCAAGAATTGCTACCAGCCAACTTGACACAACTGTGGGAAGCATCCCAGTGGAACACTCGACACCCTGTAGAGTCCACGCCCCGACGAATTGAGGCCGTTCTGAGGGCAAAAAGGGGTGGAACTCAATATTAGGAGGGTGTTCCTAATGTTTTGTACACTCAGTGTATACAGAAACGCCTAGTCCTCTTTTTATCTCCCTCTCTCACGCCATCCTGGTATAGCCACCTGTCCAATTTGGCAACCTGTGCTCCCTTTATTACTGGAGCCACTGACTCGAGTCATGTGATCCACCTCTCCCGCTGCCAGTGGACAGATAACATCTGACAGACATTAAAAGCTGACTAATGAGTCTGAGACAGACATTAGCAGCCAATTAATGAGTCTGATGTGGCATCTTACCACAGCACCTTTCACCCTAAAAACTGTTCAGACAGTTGGGTAATAGCTCTATGACTTTTCTGCGGAATAGTTATCAGGAATACTTCAAATAGCCACAGCCATTTAATGGAGTCTTGTCAATGAAAGTAAATGTCTGTAATGAAAACCAACAAACAGAGTCTCAGAGTGGAAATGCTGATCCTAATGAATACATTGACAGAGGGGACCTGATCCTAGATGGACCCAGGAGTCCTGGTTTAAAGGTCATAGAGGGGTCGCTGAGGGCGTAGTTGTCCGGGTCGGGGGAGGAAGGGTGTGGTCTGCAGACCTACAATGTCTCTGTCATTGTCTATTCAGAACCTCCTTGGGGAATACTAGTGTGATTAACGCTAATCTTGCTGCTCTCTACGAAGCCTCCTCCCGCCGTTACAACATTACACTAGGACCACCAATTGCCAATCACATTTACAGACTACAAGCCCCAGTCCCCAACCCCAAAAATATTATCTTTAAGATGCACGCATCTATGCACGCACATAGTGAAAGAGAGAGAGGGAGAGAGAGAGCTGAGAGTTACAGCAACACCTCATGAAGGTGGCACCGACAAAAAAGGGCGACATCTTACGAGTTCGAACTCAACTTGGCTATATAGTGACTTTAATCGTGTTTATATTAAAAGAAAGTGTGTACTATTATCACACATGACCACCAAGCACTTCTGGACATCAGATCAAAAGTTACGAACCTCGATTTCAACTTCAAATGCGACTCAGCTGTTCCACTGTTCATACCGAACCTTATTCATTGTTCCAGGGGCTACCAAAACGCAGCTGGAGACGAGGTGGGGAAATTGGTTGCGATGAGAAAACAGAACGCCGCTCCCCTATGTTCTACTGGCAAATGTCCAGTCACTGGAGAATAAGATGGATGAGCTTCGTTCGAGAGTCTCCTATCAGAGAGACTTGAAAAGCTGCTATATTATATGTCTTACTGAAACGTGGCTGGATGATGATGCTACGCACGTAGTACTCGTGGATTGTCCATGCAGCGGCAGGATCAGAAGGCAGCCTCTGGGAATTCAAAAGGAGGTGGAGTGTGGTTTTTCGTCAAATAACAACTGCCGTGCTGCTTCAAGTGTGAAGGAAATAAGGACTACCAACAGAGTCATTATCTGTAATTATCACAGTTGTCTACATCCCTCCATAAGCCAACACCACTCTGGCACTCAGCAAACTGTAAACTGGGGCCATAGACATTAACCTCTCTGGTACAAGTGGGACGCTAGAGTCCTACATCGACAACAGCCAGTGAAATTGGGGGGGGGTGCCAAATTCAAAACAACAGAAATCCCTAATAAAAAAAAAACTATTATCCACCATTTTAAAGATAAACTTCTTGTAAATCCAACCACAGTGTCTGATTTCAAAAGACTTTACTGCGAATGCACACCATGCGATTATGTTAAGTCAGCACCTAGTCACAGAAAACCATACAGCCATTTTTCCAGCCAAAGAGAGGAGTCACAAAAAGCAGAAATAGAGAAAATTAATCACTAACCTTTGATGATCTTCATCAGATGGCACTCATAGGACTTCACGTTACACATAACATGTATGTTTTGTTCGATAAAGTTCATATTTATATCCAAAAATCTCAGTTGGCGGGTTATGGTCAGAAATGCATTGTCTCAAACAAACATCCGATGAAAGTGCAGAGAGCCACATCAAATTACAGAAATACTCATTATAAACATTGATAAACGATACAAGTGTTAAACATACGAATAAAGATAAACTTCTCCTTAATGGAACCGCTGTGTCAGATTTCAAAAAGGCTTTACGGAGAAAGCACACTTTGCGATTATGTCAGGTCTGCACCTAACCACAGAAACCCATACAGCCATTTTCCAGCCAAGGAGAGTGTCACAAAAGTCAGAAATTGCATTCAAATTAATCACTTACCTTTCATGATCTTTATCTGGTGGCACTCCCAGGTCTCCATGTTAGACAATAAATGTTTGTTTTGTTCGATAATGTCCCTCTTTATGACCAAATACCTGTCCAGTAATCCAAATGCTTAAGGCTATGTCCAGACGAAAAGTCAAAAGAAAGTATAATAAAAGTTAGTAGAAACATGCCAAACGATGTTTAAAATCAATACTCCGGTTGTTTTTGTCATAAATAATCAATGATATTTCAACCAGACAAAAGCTTCGTCAATAGGAAAGGAGAAACAAGAAAGGTGCGTTCCCTATCAGGCGCATGGCTGATGAAGGAAATTTCCACTGGCCACTGATTGAAAGTGCTGTATCTCCCTTATTTTTCAGAGTAAAATCCTGAAACAATGCCTAAAGACTGGCCACATGTAAGGGAAGCCATAGAGACCGTGAACTGGGTCCTAAGTCTTTGTATGGTGGATAGGCTTTCAATGGAAAAACAGCCTTTCAAAATAATAGTACTTCCTGGTTGGATTTTCCTCTGGTTTTCACCTGCCATATCAGTGCTGTTATACTCACAGACATTATCTTAACAGTTTTGGAAACTTTAGAGTGCTTTCTATTCAAATCTACTAATTATATGCATATCCTATCTTCTGGGCCTGAGTAGCAGGCAGTTTAATTTGGGAACGCTTTTCATCCAAAATTCCGAATGCTGCCCCCTACCCTAGTGAAGTTAAAGAAACCACTCACCCAGAGGCAGTGTTTCTAGTGGGCAGAGACTTTAACCCAGGAAGACTTAAAACCGTCCTATCTCACTTCTACCAACACGTTCCATGCGCCACTTTATTCTACCCACAGAAATGCATACAAGGCCCTCCCTAGTCCTCTTTTTGGCAAATCTGACCATGACTCCATTCTCCTGCTTCCGTGTTAGAAACAAAAGCTCAAACGGGAAGTACCAGTGATGCCCTCAATACGGAAGTGGTTGAATATAGAAGACTGGTGGCTACAAGACTGTTTGACTAGTACAGATTGCGATGTGTTCCGGGATTCATCCAATAGCATTGAGGAGTTTACCACAACAGTCACAGGCTTCACCAATATGTGCATAGACAATGTCATCCCCACCGTGACTATAAGAATAGATCCAAATAAAAAAACATGGATTATAGGTAATATCCACAATGGGCTAAAGGCTAGAGCTACTGCTTACAATGAACGGGACACGGACATGGACACATACAAGAAATCCCCCTACGACCTCTGACGAGACATGAAAGCTCCAAGCTCATTTGTAATTGTGAAGTGCTTTGAAAGGCTGGACATGAGACACATCAACACCATCATCCCAGACATTGTAGACCCACTCCAATTTGCATATCACCCCAAGAGATCCACAGATAACGCAATCTTAATTGCACTTCACACTGCCCTCTCCCATCTGGACAAGAGGGGAAATAACTATATGAGAATGCTGTTCATCGACTACAGATCAGCGTTCAACACCATAGTGCCCTCAAGCTCATCACCAAGCTAGGGACTTTTGGACTGAACCCCTCCCTTTGCAGCTGGATCCTGGACCTCCTAATAGGCCGGCCCCAGGTGGTGAGAGTAGGCAACAACACCTCAGCCACGTTGACCCAACACGGGAGCCCCTCAGGGGTGTGTGCTTAGTCCCCTCCTGTTCAACCACTACTGAATGGCCAAGCATGACTCCAACACCATCATCAAGTTTGCTGACGACACAACGGCCTGATCACCGACGTGATGAATAAGCCTACAGGGAGCAGGTTAGAGACTTAGCAGTTTGGTGCCAGGACAACAACCTCTCCTTCAACTTCAGCAAGACCAAGGAGCTGATAGTGGACTATTGGAGAAAGAGGGGAGAGCACGGGGCTCTTGTGGAGTGGGACAAGAGTTCCAAGTTCATTGGCATACACATCACTAAGGACTTAAAATGGTCCACACACACCTGCACAATCATGAAGAGGACACGGCAGCACCTCTTCCCCCTCAGGAGGCTGAAAAGTTTTGGCATGGGTCCTTGGATCCTCAAAAAGTTCTACAGCTACACCACTGAAAGCATCTTGACTGGACGCATCACCGCTTGGTATGGCAAATGCACCGCCCAAAGTGCTACAGAGGGTGGTACGGACAGCCTAGAACATCACTGGGGCAAAGCTCCCTCCCATCCAGGACCTCTATATCAGGCGGTGTCAGGGGAAGGCCTGAAGAATTGACAAAGACTCCAGCCACCCAAGCCATAGTCTATTCAATCTGCTACCGTGCAGCAACGGCACTGGATATTTGGCTCTCGGACCAACGGGCTCCGTTACAGCTTCTACCCCAAGCCATAAGACTGCTAAAAAGACAGATTGCTAAATAGTCAATGAATGGTACCTGAACTGACATTACACATTCACACTCACACACACACTTTTACACTCAGAATTTGCTGCTCCTACACTGTTCTCTGTTTTAATTGTTTTATTATCTATCCTGATGCCTCGTCACTTTACCCTGCCTTCATATACTGTAGGCAGTTGAAGTCGGAAGTTTACATACACCTTAGCCAAATACATTTAAACTCAGTTTTTCACAATTCCTGACATTTAATCCTTGAAAAAATTCCCTGTCTTAGAACAGTTAGGATCACCACTTTATTTTAAGAATGTGAAATGTCAGAATAATAGTAGAGAGAATGATTTATTTCAGCTTTGATTTCTTTCATTACATTCCCAGTGGGTCAGAAGTTTACATACACTCAATTAGTATTTGGTAGCATTGCCTTTAAATTGTTTAACTTGGGTCAAACAATAGGTTGGGTGAATTTTGGCCCATTCCTTCTGACAGAGCTGGTGTAACTGAGTCAGATTTGTATGCCTCCTTGCTCGCACACGCTTTTTCAGTTCTGCCCACAAATCTTTTATAGGATTGAAGTCAGGGCTTTGTGATGGCCACTCCAATACCTTGACTTTGTTGTCCTTAAGCCATTTTGCCACAACTTTAGAAGTATGCTTGGGGTCATTGTCCATTTGGAAGACCCATTTGCGACCAAGCTTTAACTTCCTGACTGATGTCTTGAGATGTTGCTTCAATATATCCACATAATTATTCTTTCTCATGATGCCATCTATTTTGTGAAGGGCTCCAGTCCCTCCTGTATAGCAAAGCACCCCCACAACATGATGCTGCCACCCACCGTGCTTCACGGTTGGGATGGTGTTCTTCGGCTTGCAAACCTTCCCCTTTTTCCTCCAAGCCCAACGATGGTCATTATAACCAAACAGTATTTTTGTTTCATCAGACCAGAGGACATTTCAAAAAGTACGATCTTTGTCCCCATGTGCAGTTGCAAACCATATTCTGGCTTTTTTTAATGGCGGTTTTGGAGCAGTGGCTTCTTCCTTGCTGAGCGACCTTTCAGGTTATATCGATATAGGACTAATTTTACTGTGGATATAGATAATTTTGTACCTATTTCCTCCATTATCTTCACAAGGTCCTTTGTTGTTCTGGGATTGATTTTCACTTTTCGCACCAAAGTACGTTAATCTCTAGGAGACAGAACGCGTCTCTTTCCTGAGCGGTATGACGGCTGCGTGGTCCCATGGTGTTTATACGTGCATACTTTTATTTGTACAGTTGAATATGGTACCTTCAGGCGTTTGGAAATTGCTCCCAAAGATGAACCAGACTTGTGGAGGTCTACAATTTATTTTCTGAGGTCTTGGCTGATTTCTTTTGATTTTCCCATGATGTCAAGCAAAGAGGCACTGAGTTTGAAGGTAGGCCTTGAAATACATCCACAGGTACACCTCCAATTGACTCAAATTATGTCAATTAGCCTATCAGAAGCTTCTAAAGCCATGACATAATTTTCTTGAATTTTCCAAGCTGTTTATAGGCACAGACAACTTAGTGTATGTGAACTTCTGACCCACTGGAATTGTGATACAGTGAATTATAAATGAAATAATCTGTCTGTAAACAATTGTTGGAAAAATGACTTGTGTCATGCACAAAGTAGATGTCCTAACCGACTTGCTAGAACTATAGTTTGTTAACCTCTTGAAACTAGGGGGCACTATTTTTATTTTTGGAAAGATAACGTTCCCAAAGTAAACCGCCTATTTCTCAGGACCAAATGCTAGAATATGCATATAATTGACAGCTTAGGATAGAAAACACTAATGTTTCCAAAACTGTCAAAATATTGTCTGTGAGTATAACAGAACTGATATTGCAGGCGAAACCCTGAGGAAAATCCAATCAGGAAGTGCCTCTTATTTTGAAACCGTTGTGTTCCTATGCACCCCTATTGGCCATTGAAAGGGATATCAACCAGATTCCTTTTTCTACGTATTCCCCAAGGTGTCTACAGCATTTTGATGTAGTTTAACGCCTTTATGTTTAAGAATGAGCGTAAACGACTACATTGCGTAAGTGGCCAGCTGAGGGCTCTCAGAGTGATTCTTGCGTAAAAGACAGAGGTAGCTATTTTTCCTCCCGGTCCTACTGAAAAGCCAACTGTCCCGGTTGATATATTATCGAATAGATATTTGAAAAACACCTTGAGGATTGGTTATAAAAAACGTTTGCCATGTTTCTGTCGATATTATGGATATAATTTAGAATTTTTGGGGGCGTTGTCGTGACCGCCATTTCCAGTGGATTTCTCAACATAACGTGACCAACAAACGGAGGTATTTTGGGTATAAAAATAATCTTTATGGAACAAAAGGAACATTTGCTGTCTAACTGGGAGTCTCGTGAGTGAAAACATCCGAAGATCAAAGGTAAACGGTTCATTTGATTGCTTTTCTGATTTTCGTGACCAAGCTTCCTGCTGCTAGCTGGACATAATGCTATGCTAGGCTATCGATAAACGTACACAAACGCTTGTCTTGCTTTGGCTGTAAAATATAATTTTAAAATCTGAGATGACAGGGTGATTAACAAAAGGCTAAGCTGTGTTTCACTATATTTCACTTGTGATTTCATTAATATGAATATTTTCGAGTAATATTTTTTGACGGTTGCGCTATGCTGATTAGTGTAGTTGATGACAATTCTCCCGGATCCGGGATGGGTAGTTCCAAGTGGTTTTAACAAGAAATTTGTGGAGTGGTTGAAAAACAAGTTTTAATGACTCCAGCCTAAGTTTATGTAAACTTCTGACTTCAACTGTATCTACCTCAGGTACCTCGTACCTCTGCACATTGATCTGGTACTCCCTGTATATAGCTCCATTCTTGTGTACTTTCTTTTATTCCTCTTGTGTTACTATTTTAATCTCTGCATTGTTTGGATGGGCTCGTAAGCAAGCATTCCAGTTGTATTCGGCGCATACAGGGGTGAAAGTACATTTATACGGTTTGGTACGGCGTCCCTACAAAATATATAGTGGGGGTAGGCCGTATCCGTAAAACATGAGCATATCAAAATAACTAAAACAAAATTTCAAGAAAACTATAGGCTATTACACCACTTTTTATAATTACCACATTTCAGACGCATGAAACATAAGTGGTATAGCCTACGCTCCAAAATGCGATGTCTTTCTACGAGAACACAAACATTTTGCCAAGGTCAACTCCTAGACGCACGCGGACAGCAACGGATTAATTCATTCTGGCCTAATGAAAGTCGCCAAATGCCATGACCCTTTTTGGTGTTTTGTGTCACAGTCTCTTTCTATTCACCACTAATTGGAGTGCCCCCAGAAAGTATTCACACCCTTTGACTTTTTCCAGATCTTGTTGTGTTACATCCTAAATTTTAAATTGAGTAAATTGAGAGTCTGTGTCACTAGCCTACACTCAATACCTCATGATGTCAAAGTGGAATTATGTTTTTAGAAATGTTTACAAATGAATACAAAATGAAATGATATGTCTGAAGTCAATAAGTATTCAACCCCTTTTTGGAATGGCGAGCCTAAATAAATTCATGGACTCAATCTGCATGGACTCAATCTGCATGGACTCAATCTGTGCGCAATAATAGTGTTTAAAAGGATTTTTGAATGACTACCTTATTTCTGTACTCCACACATACACAACATGACCAAAAGTATGTGAGTCCTCCGCCAAACTTTACAGTTGGTACTATGCATTGGGGCAGCTAGCGTTCTCCTGGCATCCGCCAAGCCCAGATGCATCCGTCGGACTGCCCGATGGTGAAGTGTGATTTATCACTGCTGACGTTGCTTCCAGGGGCAGTTTGGAATTCGGTAGTGAGTGTTGCAACCGAGGACAGACCATTTTTAGACGCTACGCGCTTCAGCACTCTGTGGTCCCATTCTGTGAGCTTGTGTGTCCTACCACTTCATGGCTGAGACGCTGTTGCTCCTAGACGTTTCCACTTCACAATCAGAGCAATTGCAGTTGACCGGGGGGCAGCTCTAGCAGGGCAGAAATTGAATGAACTGACTTGTTGGAAAGGAGTCATCCTATGATAGTGCCACATTGAAAGTCACTGAACTCTGCAGTAAGGCCATTCTACTGCCCATGCTTTATATGGAGATGGCATGGCTGTGTGCTCGATTTTATGCATCTGTCAGCAACGGGTGTGGCTGGACTAGCCGAATCCACTAATTTGAAGGGGTGTCAACATACTTTTGTATATGTAGTGTACAATTATCTGTAAGGTCCCCAGTCGAACAGTAAATTTCAAACACAGATTCAACCACAAAGACCTAGGAAATTGTCCAATGCCTCGCAAAGAAGGGCACCTACTGGTACAGTAGATGGGTAAAAAAGCAGACATTGAGGATGGTGAAGTTATTAATCACACTTTGGATGGTGTATCAATACACCCAGTCACTACAAAGATACATCGGTCCTTCCTAACTCTAAGAGGAAGGAAACTCCTCAGGGCTTTCACCAAATTAGTTACAGAGTTTAATGGCTGTGATCAGAGAAAACTGAGCATGGATCAACAACTTTGTAGTTACTCCAAAATACTAACCTAAATGACAGGAAGCCTGTACAGAATAAAAAATATTCAAAAAAATGCATTCTGTTTGCAATAAGACACGAAGTAAAACTGCACAAAATGGGGCAAAGAAATTATGAACATTAAGTCCTGAATACAAAGCATTATGTTTGGGGAAAATCTAACAGGACACATCACTGAGTACCACTCTTCATATTTTCAAGACTTTTTATTTATTTATCCAGGCAAGTCAGTTATGAACAAATTCTTATTTACAATGATGGCCTAGGAGCTGTGGGTTTTCTGCCTTCTTCAGGGGCAGAACGAACAATTTTTACCTTGTCAGCTCAGGGATTCGATCTAGCAACCTTTCGGTTGCTGGCCCAGTGCTTTAACCACTAGGCTACCTGCCGCCCCAAAGGGTAGTTATCCTGTTGGAAGGTGAACCTTTGCCTTCCAGAATGGCGGTGGCCTCATCATGTTATGGATATGCTTGTCATTGGCAAGGACTAGTGAGTTTTTGAGGATAAAAAGAAATGGAATAGAGCAAAACCTGGTTCAGTCTGATTTCCACCAAACACGGGAAAATGCACCTTTCAGCAGGATAATAACCTAAAACTCAATAATTGAAACAAAAATAATGTGTAGATATTGTACAATCCTGGTGTGCAAAGCCCTTAGAGACTTACCCAGAAAGACTCACAGCTGTAATTGCCGCCAAAGGTTATTCCAACAGGGGGTTGTGAAGACTTATATAAATGTCCAAAAACATGTTTGCACTTCGTCATTATGGGTTATTGTGTGTAGATGGGTGAGAAATAAATATATTATCCGTTTGGAATGCAGGCTGTAACACAACAAGATGTGCAGTACTTTCTGAAGGTACTATACGTTTTGAGTGGATGAACGTGCCCCGGGTAGCCTAGTAAAGGAGCCCTTTGAAGTGCTTGTTTGACCATCAGGACTGGTTTATGCCACAATAAATGGTAATACATTCAATCAATTAATAGGGATTCTATACAGTGCATTCGGAAAGTATTCAGACAGGGCTGACTTCTTCCACCAGTCGATTTTGTTACGTGTCAAATGCTTTTTTTCCCTCATCAATCTACACAAAATACCCCCATCATGACATAGCCAAGCCAGGTTTTTGAATTTTCTGCAAAATGTATAAATAAATATAAAACTGAAATATTACATTTACATAAGTATTCAGACCATTTACTCAGTACAGCCTCTTGTCTTCTTGGGTATGACGCTACAAGCTTAGCACACCTGTATTTGGAGAGTTTATCCCATTTTTCTCTGCAGATCCTCAACCTCTGTTAGGTTGGATGGGGAGCGTCGCTGCACAGCTATTTTGGTGTCTCCAGAGATGTTAGATCGGATTCATGTCCGGGCTCTGGCTGGGCCACTCAAGGACATTCAGAGACTTGTCCCGAAGCCACTCCTGCCTTGTCTTGGTTGTGTGCTTAGGGTCGTTGTCCTGTTGGAAGGTGAAACTTCAACCTAGTCTGAGGTCCTGAGAGCTCTGGAGCAAGTTTTCATCAAGGATCTCTCTGTACTTTGCTCCATTAATCTTTCCCTTGATCCTGACTAGTCTCTACCACAATCCTTCACCATAGGGAATGTACCGGGTTTCCTCCAGATGTGATGCTTTGCATTCAGGCCAAAGAGTTCAATCTTGGATTCATCAGACCATGAGAAACAAGTAATTTAGGTGCCTTTTGGCAAACTCCAAGGGGGCTGTCATGTGCCTTTTACCGAGGAGTGGCTTCCGTTCGGCCACTCTACCATAAAGGCCTGATTGGTGGAATACTCTGTCAGAGTAACCATCACCTCCCTGACCAAGGCCCTTCTCTCCCGATTGCTCAGTTTGGGCGGGCGGCCAGCTCTAGGAGGAGTTTTGGTGGTTCCAAACATCTTCCATTTCAGAATGATGGAGCCCACAGTGTTCTTGGAGACCTTCAATGCTGCAGACATTTTTTGTTATCCTTCCCCAGATCTGTGCTTCAACACAATCCTGTCTCAGATCTCTACGGACAATTCCTTCGACCTCATGACTTGGTTTTTGCTCTGACGTACACTGTCAACCGTGGGACCTTATATAGACCGGTGTGTGCCTTTCCAAATCATGTCCAATCAATTGAATATACCACAGGTGGACTCCAAGTTGTAGAAACATCTCAAGGATGATCAATGGAAACAGGATGCACCTGAGCTCAATTTCATAGCACAAGGTCTGAATACTTATGTAAATAAGGTATTTCCTTATTTTTTTGCTTTGTCATTATTAGGTATTATGTGTAGATTGAAGAGGTAAAACATTTATTTAATCCATTTTAGAATAAGTCTGTGACGTAACAAAATGTGGATAAGGTCAAGGGGTCTGAATACTTTCCTGATGCACCGTAGGTAATTCTATGGTTAGGCCCATAAAAAAATTCATACACTCGCAAGCGCGTGCACATATAGCAGGTCCCGCACCGGGAATAAATGAATTATACTTTCACCCCTCGGCGCATGTGACAAATAACATTTGATTTGGTTTGAGATGCTGCTGACTGTATTGTGTTTGTCCGGTCCAGGGCACAATGACAAAAGTGCAGGTTCCTCCTCTCCTTCTCTCTTTTCCCTTGTCCATGAGTGTGTCCACTGATTCTGGTAGAGAAATGTGGGTTCTCTCTCCTGAGCTGCCAAGGTACCAGACTGCTCCCCATCTGCCACCAGATACACCCCTCCTGTGTGTGTGTGTGTGTGTGTGTGTGTGTGTGTGTGTGTGTGTGTGTGTGTGTGTGTGTCCTAATTGTGTGTGAGTCCTCTATTCTTTAATGTCTGTGTCCTCTGTGATACACTGTTAAAAAAAATGAAACCAATTAATCAGCGTTATTCTGTGAGTTGACTGGACTTCAAAAGGAGGAGAATTTGAGCTAATGCATTAAAATTTGTTTACTGAACAAGCTTAATAGTGAGCTGAATATAAAACTACAAATTAATGTTTTCTCAAAACCACTCTAAACCATGCCCATCATTATCATATTTCCCACTATGCTCTACTGCAGGTTGCTTTTCAGAATTGCGATTCCATGTCAACATACATCAGATTGTTCTGGCAATTCTCACATAGAAACTTCATTTGGGAGGGTGGTTTTTACATTTGTTTCACAAACCATTTTATAGGAAATCATGATGAAGTGGACATTTTGTCCCCTTTTTAGACCTAGACATGTCTCCTGTAAGACCCTATGATCTGTGAACCGTACATGATACAGACAACATCTTGGTGTCATTATACTCCTGATAGTGGGCTCTAACATATGGAGTAGGTCTAGATTCAGATTTTTTTCTTCACAATAATCTATTTAACATTAAAAAAATATTATTATTCATATCTCAAAAGCACCCTTTTTGATATTGTTTATTTTTAGACATAGTTTGGAACAATATACTCTTCAAACAAGTCAAAATTTCAGAGTTGGCTCTCTGGTACTTTTAACGATATGACCCATTTTATTCATAGTAATGGACATTATAGTTCATTAACCAATCACAGCCCTCCTTTGGGATTGCACATTCAGCAAATCATCAGCAGAAGGAATTCCCTTTGAATCCGTTCAGCATTCACTTTGTTGCCGGTGCTCATAACATTTTTCACAACTTTAGAATTACCAGAGAGCCCACTCTGGAAAAGTGATGCACTTGTAGAGTATATTCTTTACAACCAATGTCTTAAAATGAACTAAATCAAGAAGGGTACTTTTGAGATATTCATATTAATATAATGTGTATTTCGGAACCAAGACCTACTCCATATGTTAGAGCCCACTATAAGGAGTATAATGACACCAAGATGTTGTCTGTATCATGTACGGTTCACAGATTATAAAGTCTTAAAGGAGGCATGTATAGGTCTAAAAAGGGCCCAAAAAATGTCAATTTTCATCATGATTTTCTAAAGAATGTTTTGTGCTACGAATGTAAATAGCATGTCAAACATTCTTCCTCCCAATTAAGTTTCTATGTGAGATTTGCCAGAACAATCTGCCTTCCATGCTTGGCCTCATACTGTATCAAATCAAATTTCATTTGGCACATATTTAGCAGATGTTAATGCAGGTGTAGCGAAATGCTTGTGCTCCTAGCTCCAACAGCACAGTAGTATCTAACAATTGACAACAATACACACACCTCTAAAAGTAAAATAATGGAATTAAGAAATATATAAATATTTGGATGAGCAATGTTGGAGTGGCATTGACTAAAATACAGTGGAATAGAATACAGTATATACATGTGAAATGAGTAAAGCAGTACGTAAATATTGTTAAAGTGACTAGTGTTCCATTATTAAAGTGACCAGTGATTCCATGTCTATGTACATAGGGCAGCAGCCTCTAAGTTGCCGGGTGGTAGCCAGCTAGTGATGGCTATTTGACAGTCTGATGACCTTGAGATAGAAGCTGTTTTTAAGTCTCTCAGTCCCAGCTTTGATGCACCTGTACTGACCTCGCCTTCTGGATGATAGCAGGATGAACAGGCAGTGGCTCGGGTGGTTGGCGTCCTTGATTATCTTTTTGGCCTTCCTGTGACATTGGCTGCTGTAGGTGTCCTGGAGGGCAGGCAGTGTGCCCCTGGTGATGAGTTGAGTGGACCGCACCACCATGTAGTTGCGAGCGGTGCAGTTGTTGTACCAGGCGGTGATACAGCCCAACAGGATGCTCTCAATTGTGCATCTGTAAAAGTTTGTGAGGGTCTTAGGGGATGATGACGACAGAAGTGAGTGCTATGGGGCGATAGTAATTTTGTTCAGGCACCTTTGCTTTCTTGGGTACAGGAACAATGGCGGACATATTGAAGCAAGTGGGGACAGACTGGGATAGAGAGAGATTGAATGTCCCTAAACACTCCAGCCAGCTTGTCTGCGCATGCTCTGAGGACGTGGCTAGGGATGCCGTCTGGGCTGGCAGCCTTGCAAGGGTTAACACGCTTACAGTGCCTTGCGAAAGTATTCGGCCCCCTTGAACTTTGCGACCTTTTGCCACGTTACCGGCTTCAAACATAAAGATATAAAACTGTATTTTTTTGTGAAGAATCAACAACAAGTGGAACACAATCATGAAGTGGAACGACATTTATTGGATATTTCAAACTTTTTTAACAAATCAAAAACTGAAAAATTGGGCGTGCAAAATTATTATTATTATATTATTATTATTAAATGTCTTACTCACATTGGCCACAGAGAACGAGAGCCCACAGTCCTTGGGAGTCGGCCGCATTGGTGGGACTGTGTTATCCTCAAAGCGGGCGAAGAAGGTGTTTAGCTTGTCCGTGAGCATGAAGTCGGGGTCCGCGACATGGCTGGTTTTCCCTTTGTAATCTGTGATTGTCTGTAGTCCCTGCCACATACTCCTTGTGTCTTAGCCATTAAATTGCGACTCCACTTTGTCTCTGTACTGACGTTTTGCCTGTTTGACTGCCTTATAGAGGGAATAACTGCATTGTTTGTATTCAACCATATTCCCAGTCACCTTAGTTAAATGTTGTGGTTCACGCTTTCAGTTTTGCGCGAATGCTGACATCTATCCATGGTCTCTGGTTTGGGTAGGTTTTAATAGTCACAGTGGGAACAACATCTCCTTTCCACTTCCTGATGAACTCAGTGGCCGTGTATACGTCAATGTTATTCTCAGAGGCTACCCACAACATATCTCAGTCTACATGGATTCTGAATAGTCAGACCAGCATTGAATAGACCTTAACACGGTACTTCCTTTTCGAGTTTCTGCCTATATGAAGGGAGGAGCAAAATGGAGTCGTGATCTGATTTGCCGAAGGGAGGGCGGGGGAAGGCCTGGTAGGCATCCCAGAAAGGGGAGTAACAGTGGTTGAGTGTTTTAGCAGCGCGAGTACCTCAGAATATGTGGTTTCAAGATTGCATGAAGTCCAGTGTAGGAATATATATAACCGAAGAGAATTGTCTTGGGAGGTAATACGGTCAGCATTTGATTGTGAGGTATTCAAAAGGACAAAAGGACTTGAGTTTCTGTATGTTATCACAATCACACAATGAGTAGGAGGGAGGGGGTAGGGGGACGCCATGTGCGACTGACGTGTTTTCCGTTTGCTCCCGTGGTATTCTTAAAGTTTATGTGAATTTTGCAGCAGAACCGTATTTATTTTCAAATATTAATTTGGTGATCCCTTTCCGTAAAAACCAAGACTACTTTGCTTCCGAATGTCAGCATGTCGACCAAACATAAGGCCAAAACCATGACTTTGAGAAAACCCGGCCTACAAGACCCGCTCTCATCACCGCCCTCTCCTGATTCTGAGGGCCCAGGGACGCACACTTTACCCAGGGGTGCGGCTTGGCCTGGCGGCGCTGAAATGAACATTCTCGAGGCCATTAAACTACTACGCTCTGAGATAGTTGAAATTAGATGAAAAGCCTCTGATTGACCGAGCCCACCGGTCGCTGCGCCCAAAGCCCCGGGATGGGGAGAGGCCCCGTGACATAATTCTTCGAGTGCACTTTTTTCTTGAGAAGATGGAGATCCTCCGACGAGCCCGCAATACCACTCTGAGCTTTCAAGGACAGAGCTTCTCCATCTACCAGGACTACTCCCCCACTGTTTCCAGGCAGCGCGCAGCTTTCGGACAGGCCAAACGAGTACTTCGGGACCAAGTGTGAAGTATGGACTGCGATTCCCGGCCCATTTATGGCTATCTCATGAGGGGAAAGACTACACATTTGAATCTCCGGATGAGGCTATGGCTCACATTCAACGTCACATCAAGAAGTCTTGAACATGCTCACAGTTCAGCAACTGTTGCTTGTGAACTGTGGATAGTAAGTAACCCACCTGTGGTACAATTATATTTAGATATAACAGGCTAGTTTTGTATAGTTGGTGAAACCATTCAGGCTTATTTGATGTGATCTAATGTTTTGATCATCTAGTGTGCGTGCCTTACAAGCATTCAGTCATTTTAATTTCATTGTATTAAGGTTTTACTTAACTCCTGTGTTTCTAGGCTGTCTCGCTCACCTATTCAGTTTGTTTACACAGTGTCTCAGTGACTAAATATTTTTGGTTATTTGTTTACTGCATCCGTTTGCATTGACCCAGTAAACAGTAAATGTCTCCCGAGGCTACACGGTTTTTGGGGTATCACTTCAATTTTAGAAGTTTTGAGCGTCCTTTATGCCCAGCAAACGTTCAACGTTGCGCACACATAGTTTTTTGGTATTGGTTGTAAGTCAACTAGACTACTATTATAATTACTATTATTTTTGATTGTCTTACTACGATTTCCTTACTTCAAATGAGATTTTTGGCTGAGAGCCTTTATACATTTGATTTATTTTCTCTCTCAATGCCTGTTATAAGACTGGGAATACAATTATATACATCTACAAGTGGTGCTTTTGTCATTCCGTTTGCACAGGGGATTCGCCTTTTTTTATTTGAAAAAAATACATAAAAATCTTTCTTTTTGCTGCTTGATCCACTAACAAAACGTGACTTTAAAGAGCGGGACTGTGGGTATAGGTTTAAGACCGCACTCTCACAGACATACTGTGCGAAGAGAACATGTTCTATTTAGACTTGTACCTCGTTTGGGGAGGTACAAGGGGGGAGGGGGGAGGTTGAATTGTTCAGTTCTAATGTTGTCATTCTGTCTTTTTAGTTTTTTTTCTGTACTTTTTCCAAACATTTACCACCGTACATTATTACTCTGAGACAAGTTATTCTGGGGGTTTTGGGCGCTCATTGCTTTTCCATTCTATGCTCTAATGACAGGGTTGAATAACGGGAATGCCCAGAGGGGCCGAAATAATGCGATCAAGTACATTTCATGGAACACCAAAGGGGTTAATAACCCGGTGAAGCGTAAGAGGGTGTTGACACACTTAAAGGGTTTGAATGCAAATATTGCATTTCTACAAGAGACTCACTTGAGGACTGGTGAGCATTTTAGGATTCGTAAGGACTGGGTTGGTCAAGTGTTCCACTCGAACTTTCATAGTAAATCAAGAGGTGCTGCTATTCTGGTTGATAAAGCTACTCCCTTTGTAGCTTCTGAGGTTATTGCTGATCCTAAGGGACGATACGTCATAGTAACTGGTGAACTGTTTTCTACCCCTCTTGTTTTGGCTAGTGTTTATGCTCCCAATTGGGATGACACAAGTTTAATTTCTTCCTTTCTGTCTGCTATTCCCAATTTAGATTCTCATTTGTTGATTTTAGGGAGGGATTTCAACTGTAAAATGTCCCCAGTTCTTGACAAGTCCTCACAAACAAATACAGGCCCATCTAAATGTGCCCTACTTATTCAAACTTTTCTTCAGAAATATGCTATGTTTGAGGCCTGGCGTTTCCTACATCCTACAGATAGACAGTATTCCTTTTATTCTCATGTTAATCAAACATACTCCCGGATTGATTACTTATTTTTGGACAAAAAACTTCTGCCTGACATTCATGCATTTTATTTGGGATGGCAAGGTACCATGGATTGGTAGAAAATATTTACAGAAGCCTAGGTCATTGGGGGGTTTAGCTCTACCAAATTTTCAGACATACTACTGGGCTGCAAATTTCAGAGCCCTTCTTTACTGACTGCAGACTGATCCTACTGGCCCTAGACCACTCTGGGTCCAGATGGAGTCTGAATCGTGTAAACCTGCAGCACTTTCCTCTGTGCTGTGCTCATCTCTCCCAGTGTCCATAGGCAAAAGGTGTGTCAACCCAATTATAAAGCAGTCTCTTAAAATTTGGAATCAATTCCGTTTAGCCTTTAGCCTCCGAGGCTTTTCTCTATCAGGCCCAATCAATCAGAACATTTTATTTCCTCCATCTTTGAATGATGGGGCTTTTGGCATTTGGCACTCACTAGGCCTCTCCTTGCTAGCCCAATTATTCTTTGATGATATATTTCCCTATTTTTCTCAGCTGCAGGAAAAGTTCAATCTCCCCCAATCCCACTTTTTCCGCTATCTCCAGACTAGAAACTTTGTCAGAGCTAACACACCTGGATTTCCCAATAGGCCTGCGAATACAGCTATAGAGAGCATCTTGGAGTTGAACAAGCTTCCTAGGGGCGCAATTTCAGATGTATATGCAATCATTTATGACTTACAGAACCCTTCTTTGGTGCCTTTAAAGACTCGATGGGAAAAGGATTTGGGGGAGGAACTTGGGGAAGACGCCTGGGAATCTGTGCTGCACAGGGTGCACTCGTCCTCTTTTAGCACTAGACACCCCTATCAAGAATCCAGTCGGACACTGTTGCTTAACTCTTTTAGCTAGACGGCTAACACTCCAGAACTGGAAGATGGCAGCTCCCCCATCTTATAAATATTGGGTGAGAGATGTGTTGTGCTCTCTGAAACTAGAAAAAATTGAATTCAATTCACGTGGGAACCCCAAACTGTTTAATGAGGCTTGGGCTCCATTCCGGTCTTACTTTAAACAGTCCATCCTCTGATGGCATTCCAATTAAAACTAAAATAAGTCTGTATTTGACCCCCCTGTGACTTAAGGGTTGGAGGAGTTTCTCTCTGTGTTTTTGCTGGGGGGGCATTAAGGTCTATGTGCTTATTGATTGTGACCCACGGATGCCTTGTTCATCTTGCCCGGGCAGAGACTGAAGTGTGAGCTTGTTTTTCCCAGTTATTTTTACATTTTGTTCACGCCTACATGAATAATCATTCTATTTATTTTATTTTAAAGCATTGTAAACTTTATTTTTGGTCCAGTGGATGGTCGGTCTGTGGCCATGACTGTCTGTGAGTGGTTGCATTTCTCCACCCTTATCCCTTGACTGTATACAGGAACAACGGTGTTTGCTCTGTCCCTGTACTATAGATTGCCCTTTAACCTTTGTAGCCTTCTGCCTGGTGTGTTTAACTTGTCTAAAGTATGGTATCTTTAAAGCTATTTTTTTATTTGTATTTTTATTTGTATTTTTTTTCCAGTTGAGTATATTATTTATATTGATTTGTGTTGTCTTGTCTGTGTGTGTGTGTGTGTGTGTGTGTAAAACTTAATAAACAGTGTTAAAAAAAAATTGCCCCGGGGGTTACGAACAAGGATCCAATTCGGGAAAGTCATATTCCTGTTGGTAATACTGTTGAGTTACCGCCACTCTGAAATCCAAAAGTTATTTCCAAGTGTATTTAATAACACAAAAAAACATTCTGGGCTAATAATGTAAGAAATAACACCCCAAAAAATCTAATACTGCCAAGTTGCTTAGGAGCTAGAAGCAGAGCTGCCATGTCTGCCAGTGCCATCTTGCTGTTACATGCTTTGTAATGAAGAGTTTAATTGTACTGATATCATATTTACTTAGACACTCATTTGTGACTCGTTTCGGGAAACTAGGTATATGTTGCGAGCGTCACTACTTCACAGGAGAGCCATTTGAACCTTACTATTTTTTTTTCAAATCAAAATGCATTTTTTGGCAGAAATACATTCTGAAACAAACTCAGCATAAAAAGAAACGCCCTCTCACTGTCAACTGCATTTATTTTCAGCAAACTTAACATGTGTAAATATTTGTATGAACATAACAATTTTCAACAACTGAGACATAAACTGAACAAGTTCCACAGACATGTGACTAACAGAAATTGAATAATGTGTCCCTGAACAAAGGGGGGGGTCAAAATCAAAAGTAACAGTCAGTATCTGGTGTGGCCACCTGCTGCATTAAGTACTGCAGTGCATCTCCTCTTCACGGACTGCACCAGATATGCCAGTTCTTACTGTGAGATGTTACCACACTCTTCCACCAAGGCACCTGCAAGTTCCCGGACATTTCTGGGGGAATGGCCCTAGCCCTCACCCTCCGATCCAACAGGTCCCAGATGTGCTCAATGGGATTGAGATCCGGGTTCTTCACTGGCCATGGCAGAACACTGACATTCTTGTCTTGCAGGAAATCACACACAAAACGAGTAGTATGGCTGGTGGCATTGTCATGCTGGAGGGTCATGTCAGGATGAACCTGCAGGAAGTGTACCACATGAGGGAGGAGGATGTCTTCCCAGTAACAAACAGCGTTGAGATTGCCTGCAATGACAACAAGCTCAGTCCGATGATGCTGTGACACACCGCCCCAGACTATGACGGACAATCCACCTCCAAATCGATCCCGCTCCAGAGTACAGGCCTCGGTGTAATGCTAATTCCTTTGTCGATAAACGCAAATCCGACCATCACCCCTGGTGAGTCAAAACCCCGACTCATCAGTGAAGAGCACTTTTTGCCAGACCTGCCTTACAACAGGACTACAAGTCCTCAGTCCAGTTTCTCTCAGCCTATTGAGGACAGTCTGAGCACTGGTTGAGGGATTGTGCGTTCCTGGTGTAACTTGGACAGTTGTTGTTGCCATCCTGTACCTGTTCCGCAGGTGTGATGTAGGGATGTACCGATCCTGTGCAGGTGTTGTTACACGTGGTCTGCCACTGCGAGGATGATCATCTGTCCATCCTGTCTCCCTGTAGCGCTGTCTTAGGTGTCTCACAGTACGGACATTGCAATTTATTGCCCTGACCACATCTGCAGTCCTCATGCCTCCTTGCAGCATGCCTAAGGCATGTTCACGCAAGATGAGCAGGGACCCTGGGCAACTTTCTTTTGGTATTTTTCAGTCTTTAGAAAGGCCTCTTTAGTGTCCTAAGTTTTCATACCTGTGACCTTAATTGCCTACCGTTTGTAAGCTGTTATTGTCTTAACGACCATTCCACAGGTGCATGTTCATTAATTGTTTATGGTTCATTGAACGAGCATGGGAAACAGTGTTTAAATCCTTTACAATGAAAATCTGTGAAGCCTAGTCGGTTTAGCCACAGAAAAATTCAGGAACCTTCCCTCTAGCTATGATTGGCTGGGACAATGCATGGGCTGGATATGCCGAGAGATACGTTCGGATTGGTCTGCAATGTAGCACGCTTCTGTCTGTAATATGAGCTGGTCAGTATGTGTAGGTAATCCTTTTTAACACACCTTTTTGAAAGATGTCATGTCGTAGAACTGAAAAAGTGTTCTCCACTTTCTGGAGGACAGAGTTTTGAAATCAGTGGAATGAACAGTGGAATTAGCTAAGGACATGTAGAAAATTCTGGCAATTGATTGCAAACATGCAGAGAGATGTCGAAAAGAGAACACACGAAAGGCTGTTCTATAAAATACCTGTCTCTGGATTACATCTTCAAACTAAGGGCAACCATGGCATCCATGACAGAGAGGGAGAAGCATCCATCCATGTATACGTAAGATAGTCTAGCTAGCTACATTTTCAGATATTACAGGTTTGTAAATTTGTCAGAAATTTGTTGTCATTTCAAGTTAAAGCGTACTGTTATTTATCTAGCTAACGTTAGCTGGCTGGCTCACTAGCTAATGTTACTTGTATGATCTGTGTAGAAAAAGTATATGTATCTCAGAGCCCTTTGCATTGTTAGTTATTGCCCAGTGTTAGTTAGCAGACTAACATTGGACCTGGTTGGTTAGCTACCTGCATATTCATGCAGGGTAGTAGCGTTATGAGTTGGGATTATGGTTCATTGTTTAGCTAGCTAGCTAAATAACTAAACAAAAGACTCCACTATTCAAGTAGCCATTTCAATAGAATGTTCATGATGTCAATGCAACAACTGTCAATAGACGTAGCTGTTAAATTCGCACTGGCTATCTATCCGTGCCAGAGCTCTGTGCCAAAGAGCAGAATAACTGACACATTTATGAACGCTCAACACCCGTGGCCGGTGTCAGTAAACGTTGGCAAAATAGCGTAATTCAATTATTGCCAGCAGCACAGTTATAGTCGCTAATGGTCTGGTTAACATAAAAACAGCCTAACCAGCTCTGCTAGGGTGAGTAAAATGGTCAGAGTGAGCAGTTCTCTCATTTGTGTCTGGAAGTAGCTAGCAAGCTAGCCAACATTAGCCAGTTAGCTTGGGTGCTAGACTGCTGTTGTTAGGTCAGAATGCTCAAATCAGCCCTACTCCTCGGTCAGAGCGTCCAGTGTGCTTTCTGAACGCTCTGAGAGCGAAAAGCTCTGAGTATATGAACGGACAATCTGACAATGCTCTGAGTTTACTCCAGATGGAATTTACGAACAGCACCTATATCATAAGCAACAACCATGTCTCTGTCGCTAACAAACACACACCCAGAGGTGCCGTTTTTTTGTGGCTGGTGATTTAAACGGATTGAAATCCGTTTTACCACATTTTTTTTATCCAGCAGGTCACCTGTGCAACTGAAGGTGACAAAACTCGAGATCACTTTAATTCCACACACAGAAATGCACACATGGAAGAAGTTTGGAACCACCTAGGCTCATCCTAGAGCTGGCCACCCGGCCACACTGAGCAACCGAGAGATGTATTTTGAATACATTTGCAGTGTTTTTGCTTTGTCATTATGAGGTATTGTGTGTAGATTGGTGAGGATATTTAAAAAAAAATCCATTTTGGAATAAAGCTTTAACGTAACAAAACGTGGAAAAAGTCAAGGGGTCTGAATACTTTCTGAATGCACTGTACATACCACAACCAGAAGCCATGAATAACAGGCAACATCTGCACTCTGCTAAAGGCTAGAATTGCCACTTTGATGGAGCAGGAAACTAATCCGGAGTAATCCGGAGTAATAAGACATTTCGCTACGACCTTAGATGAGCCATGAAACAGTCAAAGCGTCAATAGAGGACTGAGATCGAATCCTACTCTGCTCGATGGATGTGGCAGGGTTTGCAAACTATCACGGATTACAATAGGAAACCCAGCCACGAGCTGCCCAGTGACGCAAGCCTACCGGACGAGCTAAATGCCTTCTATGCTCACCTCGAGGCAAGAAACACTGAACCATGCATGAGAACAACAGCTGTTCCGGACGACTGTGTGATCTCTTTCTCCGCTACGGCTACTGATGTCAGTAAGACCTTTAAACAGGTAAACATTCGCAAGGCAGAGGGGCCAGACGGAACACCAGGATGCGTGCTCAGAGCATGCACTGACCATCTGGCAAGTGTCTTTACTGAAATGCTTAACCTATCCCTGACCAGGTCTGTAATACCAACTTGTTTCAAACAGACCACTATAGTCCCCGTGCCCAAGAACACCAAGGTAAACTTCCTAAATGACTCTCTCCCCATAGAAGGCACATCTATAGCCATGAAAATCTTTGAAAGGCAGGTCACTGCTCACATCAACACCATCATCCCAGACATCCTGGACCCACTCCAATTCATACACCGCCCCAACAGATCCACAGATGACCCCATCACTATTGCACTCCACACTGCCCTCACACAACTGGACTAAAGGAATACCTATGCTGTTCATGGACTACAGCTCAGCATTCAAAACTCATCCCCTCCAAGCTCATCACCAAACTCAGGACCCTGGGACTGAACACCTCCCTCTGCAACTGGATTCTGGACTTCCATTAACACGGGGGGCCCTCAGGGGTGTGTGCTTAGTCCCCTCCTGAACTCATCAAGTTTGGTGACGACAGGATGGTGGTAAACTGATCACTGACAACGATGAGGCAGCCTATAGGGAGGAGGTCAGAGACCTGGCAGTGTGGTGCCAGGAAAACAATCTCTCCATCCCCCAATGTCAGCAAGACAAAGGAGCTGATCATGGACTACAGGAAATGGAGGGGCGAGTATACCCCCATCCATATCGATGGGGCTGTAGTGGACCGGGTTGAGAGCCTCAAGTTTCTCTGTGTCAACATCACTAAGGAATTAACATGGTCCACATAGTTGTGAAGAGGGCACGACCTGACCTCTTCCCCCTTCAGGAGGCTGAAAAGATTTGGCCTGGGCCCCCAGATCCTCAAAAAGTTCTAGAGCTGCATCATTGAGAGCACCTTGATGGCAAGCAGTACCAGTGAACCAAGTCTGGAACCAACAAGACCCTGAACAGCTTCTTCCTCCAAACCATAAGACCGCTAAACTAGACTGCTAGATATCTAATCAAATGACTTCCCCGACTACCTGCATTTACCCTTTTTGTGCTAACTATCTTGCACTGACTTTATGCACACACAGTGGACTCTACCCACACACTCACTTACACTAACCCCCAACACACACTTACACAACACACACATTCACTTTTTTTGCACTAACTCTCCTGCTCTGAATATACGCACACACACACTGGACTCTACCCACATACTTACACTGACACCAAACACACACACACTGGACTCTACCCACATTCTCACACATACTTACACTGACACCAAACACACACACACTGGACTCTACCCACATTCTCACACACACTTACACCAAACACACACACACACACACTTACACCAAACACACACACACACACACACATACATAAACACACACACACAAAATATATGTTCACATGCAAACACACACTCTCACACTCACCACATATGCTGCTGCTAACTGTCTGTTATCATCCTGTTGCCTAGTCACTTTACCCCTGACTATGTACATAGCCACCTCAATTACCTCGTACACACCAACTGGTACTCCCTGTGGTTCTACCTCAGCCATGTTATTTTTTACTTGGTATTTGTTATTCACCTTGTATTCACGCCTAGTGTTACTATATATATATATTTATCTTTAACTCGTGTGACGAATAACATATGGGTGGTAACTTACAATTCACTCGAAAGACAAGGCACACTGCGAAATATGCAAATAAGGTAGAATAAATTCGGAAGTTAAATTGTAAGACCACTCAACCTAAAAATAACAAGTTGAGTGAACATTCAATTCAACTTGAAAATGTATGTTATTTAAGATCCAGGCCCAAATTTTGAGCAAACTCACAATCCTATTGTAGCAGGTTGCCTTACAATTGTGCGTTGAACCAACATCTTTTTGATGTTGCAGTGTAGGCCGGGATTCAGTCGTAGAAATTTATATCAAGTTTCAGTCACACATCCAACCAGGGTTTAACATCCAGCAAGTTACATTGTACATATCGAAATCGGCTAAATATCCAATTCCCTCTTCTGCCTATCTCTCTATGTGATTGATTGGTTGTCCTTGATCGGTAGATTTATTGGTTGATTGACTGACTGATTGTCCTACTGTTCCCCTCGCTCCACTGTAGGTATGTGTCACTCTAAAATAGGTCTGTGTCTGTGGGTTCTGTTAGAGGTCAGAGAGAGGTAGATGGAGGGGAGGAGGAGGCGGAGACGAAAGGCATGTCAATCAATCTGGCATCTCGCTGAGTGAACAAATTAAGTGTTGTGGTTATTGGGGTGCAGGGTTAATGCAATTACTGTCCTCAGCAGCATGCCTTTCTCTCCTGTGTGTGTGTGTGTGTGTGTGTGTGTGTGTGTGTGTGTGTGTGTGTGTGTAGACAGAGAGAGAAATGGCAAGGGGGATGGATAGAATAGAGAACAAGACAGGCCAACATGAACATCGGCCATGCGCAGTAGATCATCTGCTGTGTGTCGACGAACGGTGGTGATTCAACATGTCGAATCATTGGAGAATTAACAGAAATTGACGGCCAAATTTCTTTGGTCAGCGGCGATAGGATGGCCACCTGCTGTGCACGGCCAACGTTTGTGTTGGTCTGTCTTGTCCTTAAGAGAGAGAATAAGAGTGAGAGAAAGGTAGAACATTTGACAGAGTGAGGGGTAGAGAAATATGGAGAGGAGAGGGTAAAGACAGAAGAAAAACGTTCTGACATTAATTAGCAGGGTACTGTGGGCCGTGAAATCCAAGAAGGTCATGATATGGGGCACATGTATGGGGAGGAGACCTTAAAACAGACGTGTGTGTGTGTGTGTGTGTGTGTGTGTGGCACAGAGGGACATGAAAGTGCAGTCCAGTCTGCTAGGGGATGTGTGAAAGGTGGCCCTTTACTTCCTGTTTTGGATCACATGAGACAAACATAGACTAGGGTTACTGTCCTAATGAGAAACAGTCTCTATATCTCTGTCTGTTCATTTGTGTGTGTGTGTATGTGTGTGACTGACAGAAAGAAAGAGAGAGAGAGAGAAAGAGAGAGAGAGACATCCAAATGAACTATGACCCCAACTTCAGAGCCAGATCACTTAGCTCCCTAGCCAACCAAATCAACCAACACAACTTACACATTGTGCCTTTCAGGAGGACTACTCTTAGAAGAAAGGTGCTATCTAGTACAAGTTGAACCCTTTCCACAGAGGGTTCTACATGGACCTCAAAATGGTTCTACCTGGAACCAAAAAGGGTTTTTATCCGTAACCAAAAAGGGTTGTCCTATGGGAACAACCGAAGAACCCTTTTTGGAACCCCTTTTATCCAAGAGTATACCATTAACGTTCCTGCTACCCAACTCAGAGAATTCCATTGTATTAACTTTTTTTAAATTCACATTCTAACTCAAATCTCGAATCCTCTTTGTGTGTGTGTGTGTGTGTGTGTGTGTGTGTGTGTGTGTGTGTGTGTACCGTAGGTGTATGTCTGTAACATGAATCCTCTTTGTGTGTGTGTGTGTGTGTGTGTGTGTGTGTGTGTGTGTGTGTGTGTGTGTGTGTGTGTGTGTGTGTGTACCGTAGGTGTATGTCTGTAACATGAATCCCCCCGCCTCTGGAGGCTATTCAACAGCATGTTTCAGTTGCATCAGTCAGATCGTCCGTTCCTGGCTTTTTTGTTATGGTTTCATAGGAACATCTGAAAACACCGAGTCTGCTTTCCCTTGGCAGGGGGTATACTCCCCACTGCTGTTGGAGGATGGGAGAAAAGAAAGAGTGAGTGGGAAGGAGAGGATGGAGAGGAGAGTGTTTTTGAGGGCGTGAGAGAGTGATAGAGAGAGAGAAGGTACACATACTGTCTCTTGCTGATGAAAGAATCTGTCATGGATCTCTCCGTTAAGCGCCTCTACACTCATCTCTCCATCTGTTCATCTCCTCATTGTGAGGGGTGCTCAGAAATGTGCAATATAACACATAACACTCTAATACCCAACAATGCCCAATATAATGTGTGCCGTCATGAGAAAGAGTGTCTGTCCATCCCCAGAGGGGACTGAAATCAATAGTGCATCATTCGTGTGTTTGTGTGTGTGTGCTTGGGTGCGTGTGTGCGTGCATGGGTGTGTGTGCATGCGCGCGCACGCTTGTGTGTGTCTTACAAAGTCAACTACAAATCTGTATCACATAGTCTTTTACACTAGCAATCTACATTACATCATGTCTCCTATTATAGATCATTAACTATCTCCGCCTCCGTTACAATCTGATGCTGCTCCCCGATGTGCGTTTGCTCTCTAGAGAGTGAATGCAGTGCCTGCAATGCACACGCCTGCAGATACACGCACGCAGATACACGCGCGCAGATACACGCGCGCATGTGCACCCACAGTTGTCTGAAGAAAGAGGAAGTAGCTAGTGTGTTGACAGAAGGGAGTGTGCTCGTGGTGTCAGACCTGTGATCAGTGTTGCTTCTAGTAACGTCCCATATACTGGAAACGAAGGTGAGGAACGCAACACAACCCTCTTGGTTTGACTGGGACTCTCCCGTTGCGGTACCATATTCTCCTACTGTGTCAAACATTTCTATCGCAACAATATACAGAATGAAACATACTGTATGTACATGAGTATGGAAATGGCCCCAAATTGGGATTCCTTAGCTACGGAATAGAGGAAAAGAAAGAAATGTGAAGGAGAAAATAGTAAAGGAGGACATTACTGTGGTTGAAAAATACAACCAACATTTTCAGGTAATAGCAGGCGATTGGGTGAATGGACTCCCATAGATTCTGTACTTCAATTCAACATTTATAACCACAGAGACCCTTATGGATAGCAATAACCACTATGTCTACATAAAGCAAGGCTGACCAAATACATGCTGGGGTATATCAGAGTCGGTTCTAATAGCTTGTCTGACTATGACACACAAGGAAAGATCCTACAGCTTTAACAATATTTACATAAGATCAAGTGTATCAAAGACAGCGTTTGGAGCATTCCACTACGGCTGGAGAAAAAGAGCCATTGTCATTGAATATCGGGCACTCGGAGCTGAGGACATGCCACCCGCTAGTCAAACACAGACCGGACAATTACTGATGTTTGGACTGAAACATGATACACCCTGGAGAGAGAGAAAGAGAGAAGAAGAAAAAGAATGAGAGAGATGGAGAAAGGGCAACGGTGAATGGAGAGATGAGAGAGAGGGGAAGGGGTACACTTTCACAGCCAGGAGTCCAATCAATGGAGAAAGAGAAGAATTGAGTCATTTGCAGTCAAGTCGATTCAGTGAACTTGCTCAGGCAGCCATGACGGCAGAGTAAGAATTGGCTGTGAGGTCATGGGAAAAGACCCCAAAAGCAGAGAAACTTCATGGAAATGTCACAGACTGGGTATCAATTCTAGGTCATCTGTGGGCCTCAAGACCATGTTAGCCCATTGAGCTAAAGCCTACAGGTAATTGCTCTGGTAGATAACATGAGGCCTCAGGATCAAGGTATGGCTACTCATTACATGTTCACCAAACCCTCTCCACTACATGAGCACATTTAACTTGTTATAGTACTGGGGCGCTTGACTGCAGAACAGAAGAAGAGAAGAGTGCCTGAGAGAAAGAAATGAAAAGTGAGTCGAGATGGAGAGAGTTTCGTCCTTTAATGGGCTCCCTACCCCTCCATCTCAGTTGGGATGAGTTGAATATTGATAGGACAGACTATAGAGGAGGGGATTTCTATTTGAAATCAATTACTTTGTTGTCTCCGCCCAAGGCAAAGACAAACACAGACTCTGCTCAGAGATACTTAGGAGCTAAAACACATTTCAACAATGTCAAATATTTTCTTTACTGTAAGAGCTGCTGGTTGATCAGTCAGCCTGGCAATAAAACTTTCTTTCTTAGCAGCTGTAAGGAACCCCCCCCCCCGTCATAGTGTAGTAATCTACAGAGGTCAGAGCAGAGCAGAGCAGACAGTCTGCCTGTCACATCTCCCCTGCTTCATTACTGAGAGAGAGAAAGAACTCTACCTCTACCTCACCTTTTGCACGACCAGCTTCTCCCTAAACCTCTCAACCCCCTAACCCAACCCATCTTTCCCCCTCTATAGAAAAAAAACAGAACCACCACAGTATGTTAATACCAGGACAGAATGCCAATCACGATGGAGTGCCAAAAACCAACCACAGCAGTTGATACCACTGCAACATACCAAGAAAACACACTCCAGGATCCAAAACCACACTCCAGGCTCCAAAACCACACTCCAGGCTCCAAAACCACACTCCAGGCTCCAGGCTCCAAAACCACACTCCAGGCTCCAAAACCACACTCCTGGCTCCAAAACCACACTCCAGGCTCCAAAACCACACTCCAAAACCACACTCCAAAACCACACTCCAGGCTCCAAAACCACACTCCAGGCTCCAAAACCATACTCCAAAACCACACTCCAAAACCACACTCCAGGCTCCAAAACCACACTCCAGGCTCCAAAACCATACTCCAGGCTCCAAAACCACACTCCAGGCTCCAGGCTCCAAAACCACACTCCAGGCTCCAAAACCACACTCCTGGCTCCAAAACCACACTCCAGGCTCCAAAACCACACTCCAGGCTCCAAAACCACACTCCAGGCTCCAAAACCACACTCCAAAACCACACTCCAAAACCACACTCCAAAACCACACTCCAGGCTCCAAAACCACACTCCAGGCTCCAAAACCACACTCCAGGCTCCAAAACCATACTCCAAAACCACACTCCAGGCTCCAAAACCACACTCCAGGCTCCAAAACCACACTCCAGGCTCCAAAACCACACTCCAAAACCACACTCCAGGCTCCAAAACCACACTCCAGGCTCCAAAACCACACTCCAGGCTCCAAAACCACACTCCAGGCTCCAAAACCACACTCCAGGCTCCAAAACCACACTCCAGGCTCCAAAACCACATTCCATCACCAAATCACATTAGGAACATAAATACATATACAGTAAAGCCTGGAAATGTGTTCATTTTCAGTAGACGTGTTCAACATCCACTGAAGTAGCTTGCAAGTTTACTAGACAGCTACAGTAGTTGCCTTGGTAACCAAACAAACAGACCTGTTAGTTTAGCTGACCAAACCATCAGTCCTACAGTAGCTTGCTATTATGAAAATCGAATTCAACAATACCAATACTGTTTTCAATTCGACTTTTGCTTTCAAAAGCAGCTCAAACAAAACATGTTAAAATGTACTGTAGCCATTGAATTCTACCGTGCAACTATAGCGTGCGTTATAGGGAACTAATGCAGGCTCTAGAATGTCATTCAAGCCAATCAGAAAGGAGTATTCAACAATGCCATGGTATAATTAAGTGATAATACCGAGAAGCCGGTGTCTGGAGGATATATTGACACAACGTATTGTTAGGCCCGAGACGAAGTCGATGGCCGGCAAAGCGTGCCAATATATCCTCCAAACACCGGCTTCGAGGGCATTAACACTTTTATACAACGGGTTACCAACATATTCAAATACTGAATAACATATTTTCATTTAAAAAAAACGTTATTTTGATTCATTTACTGTTACGGTTTTCTTCCGTAGAAGGAGAGTCGTACCAAAATGCAGCGTGGTTAATTCGATACATCTTTAATGAAGACGAAACATGAACAATACAAAAACAATAAACGTAACGTGAAAACCGAAACAGCCTAAACTGGTGCAAACTAACACAGAGACAGGAACAATCACCCACGAAACACTCAAAGAATATGGCTGCCTAAATATGGTTCCCAATCAGAGACAACGAGAATCACCTGCCTCTGATTGAGAACCGCCTCAGGCAACCATAGACTATGCTAGAAAACCCCACTAAGCCACAATCCCAAAACCTACGAAAAACCCCCATACATAAACACAACACAAAATAAACCCATGTCACACCCTGGCCTGAACAAATAAATAAAGAAAACACAAAAATACTAAGACCAGGGCGTGACAGATCCCCCCAAGGTGCGGACTCCCGGCCGCACACTAAAACCCATAGGGGAGGGTCCGGGTGGGCGTCTGTCCACGGTGGTGGTTCCGGCTCGGGACGTGGACCCCACTCCAACCAAGTCTTAGTCCCCCTGTAACGCGTCCTTTGATTGGCGACCCACGCTGCCGACCTTGGCCTAATAACCCTCACCAAGGACCCCACTGGACTGAGGGGCAGCTCGGGACTGAGGTAGAAGCTCGGGACTGAGGGGAAGCTCAGCCCTGAGAGGAAGCCCAGTACTGAGAGGAAGCCCAGTACTGAGAGGAAGCACAGGCAGGTAGTTGGCTCTGGCAGATCCTGGCTAGCAGGTGGTTCTGGCAGATCCTGGCTGACTGGCGGATCCTGGCTGACTGGCGGATCTGGAAGATCCTGGCTGACTGGCGGATCCTGGCTGACTGGCGGATCTGGAAGATCCTGGCTGACTGGCGGCTCTAGCTGCTCTGGCTGCTCCATGCAGACTGGCAGCTCTGGCTGCTCCATGCAGACTGGCAGCTCTGGCTGCTCCATGCAGACTGGCAGCTCTGGCTGCTCCATGCAGACTGGCAGCTCTGGCTGCTCCATGCAGACTGGCAGCTCTGGCTGCTCCATGCAGACTGGCAGCTCTGGCTGCTCCATGCAGACTGACAGCTCTGGCTGCTCCATGCAGACTGGAAGCTCTGGCTGCTCCATGCAGACTGGCAGCTCTGGCTTCTCCATGCAGATTAGCAGCTCTGGCTGCGCTGAACAGGCAGGAGACTCCGGCAGCGCTGGAGAGGAGGAAGGCTCTGGCAGCGCTAAACAGGCGGGAGACTCCGGCAGCGCTGGAGAGGAGGAAGGCTCTGGCAGCGTTAAACAGGCGGGAGACTCTGGCAGCGCTGGAGAGGAGGATGGCTCTGGCAGTGCTAAACAAGCGGGAGACTCCGGCAGCGCTGGAGAGGAGGAAGGCTCTGACAGTGCTAAACAGGAAGGCCTGGTGCGTGGTGCTGGCACTGGTGGTACTGGGCCGAGAACACGCACAGGAAGCCTGGTGCGGGGAGCTGCCACCGGAGGACTGGTATGTGGAGGTGGCACTGGATAGACCGGACCGTGCAGGCGCACTGGAGCTCTTGAGCACCGAGCCTGCCCAACCTTACCTGGCTCGATGCCCACTCTAGCCCGGCCAATACGAGGAGCTGGTATGTACCGCACCGGGCTATGCACCCGCACTGGAGACACCGTGCACTCAACAGCATAACACGGTGCCTGCCCGGTCTCTTTAGCCCCTCGGTAAGCACAGGAAGTTTGCGCAGGTCTCCTACCTGGCGTAGCCATGTTCCCTGTGAGCCCCCCCCCCAATACATTTTTGGGGCTGACTCTCGGGCTTCCATCCGCGTTGCCGTGCTGCCTCTTCGCTTTCGCCGCCTCCAGTTCTTCTTTGGGGCGTCGATATTCACCAGGCTGTGCCCAGGGTCCTTTTCCGTCCAATATCTCCTCCCAAGTCCAGAAGTCCTGTGATCGCTGCTCCTCACGATAAACAGGGGGAGTTGGCTCAGGTCTGAACCCTGACTCTGCCACACTCTCCCTGAGCCCCCCCCCCCCAATAATTTTTTGGGGCTGACTCTCGGGCTTCCTTGCCAACCGTGTTCCCTCGTATCGCCTCTTCAACTCCATTCGCCTATAACCCTCTTCGCACTGCTCCAGCGAATCCCAGGCGGGCTCCGGCACTCTCTCTGGGTCGACCGCCCACCTGTCTATTTCCTCCCAAGTCGTATATTCCAACCTTGGTTGCTCCTGCTGCCGCTGCCTGTCACCACGCTGCTTGGTCCTGGTGTGGTGGGTGATTCTGTTACGGTTTTCTTCCGTCGAAGGAGAGTCAGACCAAAATGCAGCGTGGTTAATTCGATACATCTTTAATGAAGATGAACCACGAACAATACAAAAACAACAAACGTAACGTGAAAACCGAAACAGCCTAAACTGGTGCAAACTAACACAGAGACAGGAACAATCACCCACGAAACACACAAAGAATATGGCTGCCTAAATATGGTTCCCAATCAGAGACAACGAGAATCACCTGCCTCTGATTGAGAACCGCCTCAGGCAACCATAGACTATGCTAGAAAACCCCACTAAGCCACAATCCCGAAACCTACGAAAAACCCCCATACATAAACACAACACAAAATAAACCCATGTCACACCCTGGCCTGACCAAATAAAGAAAGAAAACACAAAAATACTAAGACCAGGGCGTGACATTTACTCATACTCTTTCATAATTCCCAAAGATATAGTCCCGACACAAATCAAGGGTTGCTAGTGTCGCAACCCAGTGGTTCAGTCGTCTTGTTCCTTATCTATGGGCAAGACCCAGTTGTTCATTCTAAATGTTCCATTGCCATACTGGCTGGCAACGTCCTTATCCCTTGGTTGCTAGCCATCTATGGCTAACATACTGTACAGTCGCGTCAAAAAGTGCAGCCAGAATAACAGCAAAGTAGCTGCATTTGCATTTGTTTAAGCTGGTGACATTAATTTGAATACATCCATAACAATGAGCTAATGAGGCAGGATTTCGCCTGGGATAGAACATTTGCTCACTCGTCAGGACACTGTTGTTCAGAGGAACTAGCCAACAACACATTTAACACAATCACTTCAAACTGAAGCTGGAAAGACTGCAAACTGGCTGCACTGTTTCATTTGACCCTTTCTCAATTGACATTTCTTTGTATATTATCCATAATGATGCTCGCTGATTCATGATTTTGACTGGCTGAGAAATGCTGCCTGCCTGCCTGTCTGTCTCATCCTGACATCCTGAGATCGAATTTGAATATTGAAACAATGTTGCAAATGCCGGGGAGACAGAGAACAAGGTTAATATAAATCTATACTGTTGAAAACGAAATATTAGTCTAAAAGAAATGTGAGATAATGTCTAGATGCTTTTTATAGTGGAGATGAAGTTTATAAATTGCCGGGCTGGGCTGATGAGACAGTTGATTGTGCAGTCAGATGGAACAGACTAAATAGGCATTTTAACAACCA